>NW_003852492.1:7295161-7324917 GCF_000181295.1 Otolemur garnettii | reverse complement strand
AGTGAGGAAAAAAAAAAAAAAAAAAAAAAAAAAAAAAAAGAATATTTTTCCCTGATGCAAAGTTCTGAGTTGACAGGTTTGGGTTTTTAATTCGATTATCTACGCTTTTAGTGATTTCTTTTGTGTTTATTATGGTCGGGTTCACTGACTCTCTTGGAACTATTTACAGTTTCCAACAAATTTGGAAAATTTTCAGGTACTATTTCTTCAAATGTTTTCTTCATTCCCTTCCTTCCTGGTGATTCACGTTTGACAGTGATTCTCTTTCACAAGTCAGTGAGTCTACCAACTGTTTTGTTCCTGTGCGTCTCTTACATCTTCAAGTTTGCTTATCTTTGTCTGTGTAATGCTAGTCCACAATTAAGCCCATGCAGTGAATGTTTCTTTTTCAAGTCAAGTAAGTTCCATTTGATCCTTTTGAAATTGTTTTCATTTCTCAGGGTAGAACCTCCATAGTTGGGCACCTCCTCAACTCACCCGCTACACGACATGCACCTGTCAGTACTGTAGGCCTCCTTCTTTATGTTGACCACCTCTGTATGTTGGCCAGTTCGTTACAGTCCCTTGGGTGGTCAACTCACAGTATTTACTTTTAATTCTTGACCTTATGTATAATACCTGCTCTAAGGTGGTTATCGGCTAGTGCCATTACCTCTGTCATTTCTTAGACTATTATTATTGGCTGAGTTTCCTTTTTATGAAGGGGCAGGTTTTTCTGGTTCTGAGCATGCCCAGTGATTTGTTTTATTGGATCCTGAACATTTGTCCTATTAGGTTATCAAGTGTCTGAATTTTGGTTTTTGCCTTTAAATAGTGTTGAAGTATGTTTTGACAAGCAGCCTTGGTCCCTTTGGAAGCTTGTTTGAAAACTTTGTCAGGGCAGATATAAAGCAGCCTTTACGCTGCACCCAATTCAACCCTACTTATTAAGGGCTGTGGCTTAGGGCTCTACCAAGTGAATGCCCTGGTGTGTAACAAGGTCTGAAATGTCTTATCCCTGTGTGAGTTGGGGACATAACTTACCCTCTACAGTAGCTCCTTGGAAATATTTTTTTTGCCCTCTGTGATGGAGTTTCAACCCATACATGAGTAGCTCATATTCAGCCCTGTGCAGGTTTCTGGACCTCTTTTTCTGTGTAGCTTCCTCAGTTCCAGCACTCTGTTCTCTGAATCCAACTACCCTGTCTTTTAGGCTCTATTTTCCCCACTTTTTTTAAATTTTTTTTTTTGAGACAGAGCCTCAAGCTGTCCCCCTGGCTAGACTGCCGTGGCATCACAGCTCACAGCAACCTCCAACTCCTGGGCTCAAGCGATTCTCCTGCCTCCGCCTCCCTAGTAGCTGGGCTTACAGGCACCTGCCACAATGCCCAGCTATTTTT
This sequence comes from Otolemur garnettii, assembly GCF_000181295.1. Classification (NCBI taxonomy): domain Eukaryota; kingdom Metazoa; phylum Chordata; class Mammalia; order Primates; family Galagidae; genus Otolemur; species Otolemur garnettii. The sequence goes on along the minus strand of NW_003852492.1, from coordinate 7,323,538 downwards.
TGGTTGCACAAGTCATTGTTGTTTGGCAGGCCTGGGCTGGATTCAGACCCACCAGCTCAGGTGTATGTGGCTGGCACTGTAGCCTCTTGAGCCCCAGGCGCTGAGCCTGTTTTCTCTACTTTAGTAAGACCATCATAATGTGCTGACATCTACCATGTCTCTGCTGTTGCCCAGAAATCACCTCTGGATACGAGTCTGGGCCAATTGTAGCGTTTACCTCCTTTTCTCAGGAATTGCGTTTCTGTGCCACCTGGTGCCCAGTATCTTAAAATAGTTAGTTTATAAATTTTTGTCCACTTGTATAGTTTACAGCCAAGAGAACAAGTGTAAAACCAGTTATTTTATCATGACTGGGTGTGAAAATCTTGTTATTTGTTTCCAGTTCAACACTGTTGTTCCTCTCCTAAGGCTGAGGTTGAAAATGGTACTCTTTTGCTAAAGGTTCATTGTTATTCTAAGTTAGTGAAAAGCCTCTATTGTGCTTTTTAACTTCTCCTCTGTTGTTGCAGATGTCTTTGGAGACTGTGAAGTCCAGCCTGCTCACTCTTTCTTCTTTATGAATAGGCAGTGTAGCCAACCAAGTTTTCCACCCAGTGATGTTTGACAAATGTGTTCAGACTCTGAAGAAGAGCTGGCCTCAGGAATCTGCCTTGAATCGGAAAAGAAAGAAAGAGCAGCCCACAAGCTCTCAGGCTAATCCAACGAGGCACAGAAAAAGAGGAAAGCCACCCAGGAAAGAATATATTGATGTAAGAAGTAAATTGGATAACAAAACAGATCTCTACAAAATCACGCCCCGGCTTTTTATCTAAAGTGTATAAAACACATCTATATAGATACGTGATTTTGTTTAAGGATTGAGTTTATAATAAGTATGATTTCAGGTATCATGTTTATAAGCAAATGATCCTTTTATTTATTTATTTATTTATTTTTGAGACAGCGTCTCAAGCTGTTGCCTGGGTGGAGTGCCATGGCATCACAGCTCACAACAACCTCAGACTCTTGGGCTTAAGCAATTCTCTTGCATCAGCCTCCCAAGTAGCTGTTGTCATTATTGTTTTAGCAGGCCCGGGCTGGGTTTGAACCTGCCAGCCATTGCATATGTGGCTGGCACCCTGCCCACTGAGCTATGGGCGCCACCCACAGAAGGTTCTTTAAACTAGCTACTCAGTACTAGTTGTACCTCATTCACTTCTAAGGACACTTTTCTGCCTTGCTGTCTTTCTAGTGTCTTGGTCATCTCCCCCCAGCCCTGTTCCTAGGGATACTTGACAACATTCTTACTGGTGTGTTTGCCACATTCACCTTCTTTTTGTTGTTAGAGGGGGTGGTTGAGGTACACTGAGGGCATGTGTCCTTAAGAGCTGAATAGTTTTAATTCCAAATTCTTGTGTGACAAGGTAGGATGGTAGAGGTTCATTAACATTAAGACTTCCAGGCTGGGCACTGTTGCTCAGGCCTGTAATCCAAGCACTCTGGGAGGCTGAGGCAGGTGGATCACCTGAACTCAGGAGTTCGAGACCACCCTGAGCAAGAGCAAAATCCTGTCTCTACTAAAAATACAACAACTAGCCAGGTGTTGTAGCGGGCACCTGTAGTTCCAGGTACTCACGAGGCTGAGGAAAGAGGATTGCTTGGGCCCAATAGTTTGAGGTTGCCGTGAGCTACGATACAAGGGCACTCACTCTACCCAGGACAACAGAGTGAGACTCTGCCTCAAAAGAGAATTTTTCCAAGAAGCATAAGAATTTTCATTGACACAAAAACCCCACAGAGGTAGAAAGTACTGAAGTGGTCTTCTCACCTGGTAACTTACCATTGTGACCCTGGAGACCTAGACCAGTCAAGCAGCTTGGTCAAAGTCACGTCACCTCTGTCAGCTAGTAGTACCTGGATTTAACTACACTGAGTTTGAGTAAATCAAAAACTGTGGGACACAGTGCTAGGCATTATCACACAGTCCCCCACGTATTTCTTTGTAATCTAGATGGATGAAATTATAGAAGAACAAGAAGATGAAGAGAATATTTGTTTTTCTACCCGAGATCTTTCTCAAATTCGAAATGCCATGTTTCACCTTTTGAAGAATTTTTTAAGGCTTCTGCCGAAGTTTTCCCTGAAAGAGAAGCCGCAATGTGTACAGAATTGTATAGAGGTAAGTGAAGATTACAAGAACCTTGGGACAACTTCAAAGGGCATAGACTAATATTTAATGAGCGCAAAAAAAATCAGGCCTTTTTTTGGTATCTGTTTTCCAGGTCTTTGTTGCATTAACGAATTTCGAGCCTGTTCCTCATGAATTTAATATTACACAAGTTAGGTGAGCCATTAAATCTTCCGGTGCTACAGTTTAAATAATAGTGTAATCATTTTTGTTCCAGCAGAAATACAAATGCCATTCTATTTTAATTAGCACATGGGTAGAATTTATTCACTTAAATATGGCTTTGAGAGTTAAGAAATACTCTTGAGTAAAGATCATATTCATTAAATAACGTCTTGCCTTTTTTCTTTAGAGATCTTAACCAAGCAAAATACATCCCAGAATTGGCCTATTGTGGATTATATTTGCTGTGTTCCCCAATTCATGGAGAAGGAGACAAGGTAAAGGAGATGAGGATCTAATTCAGTTACTAGTTAGATTGAAAGCAGACAAACCGGCTCAGTGCCTGTGGCTCAAGCGGCTAAGGCGCCAGCCACATACACCTAAGGTGGCGGGTTCGAATCCCCAGCCCGGGCCCGCCAAACAACAATGATGGCAGCGTCCAAAAAAAAAAAAAAAAGGCCAAGTGTTGTGGCGAGCACCTGTGGTCCCAGCTACTTGGGAGGCTGAGGTAGGAGACTCGCTTGAGCCCAGGAGTTGGAGGTTGCTGTGAGCGTGATGCCATGGCACTCTACCCAGGGGATAGCTTGAGGCTCTATCTAAAAATAAAAAGAAAGCAGACAAACCATATGATGGAAAGACTTTAAAAGCATTTGATGGAACGCCATTCTGATTTACTGGATCTTATATTATTTGTGTGATAGATACCACTGTTTCTGTTCGATGTCAGTTCTTCATTGCCAATTTTATATCAAAGTATTTGTTGGCCACTGCGAATTATTGTTAGGTTTAAGCAGAAAAAAATTATTCTGATGTCAGTAAGGTAGGAGGAATGGATAAACTGCGGAACAGTTACTGTTATAAAAAAAATTCATCAAATCATTTTGAAAAGAATAATCATAGAATTTTTGAGTTTCTCTTTGTCAATTCACATGTGCTCCAGTATTTCTGTTAGTATTTGTATTATTGTAGTTGGAGTCCTATAAGAATTTTAGCTTCTCATTCCTGATTAGAATTGGTATCTGGGCTTGGCTCCCCAAGCAACATTAATATTATCACTGGCATAAACATTGGAATCAGCATTATTCATCCATGGTGGAGCCAAACTTAGATATGATTAAGAAAGCAATAACACTTTGCAAAAACTGTGATGCACCAAGGTCATGTGACTTGGTGGCTGAGATACAGCTAATTTGCAGAGGCCATAACATGGTTAAGATTTGGGCTCATGGTAGACGTTCATTGACATTAAAAACATTACTTGGGGTTCTGCACATCTCTGTTCAAATTCTGACTCTACCACTTACGAGCAATGTGTCACACACATATGTGTTATAAAACCTGGCAAAAGTGTCATATTTTGCATCTGGACAAAAAAAAAAAAGTCTTACCTTCCTTATGGATTGAGACTCAATGAAATTAAGCACATCAACAAGAGGAAGTCTACCTAACAGCTGCCAACATTGTAACCTAGTTGTTTGTGCCCTCCCATTAATCTGAGATTTTACAGAAAGGAGATAAGCATGTCAAATGCTGAGCACAATACCTCTTATTTACAAAACATTTAATACTTTGTTTTATAGCTTTATCATTTCTGTGTGCCTGAAATAGGAATGTGATAGAATTCACATTAATGCTTTTAATTTCTGTGCCCTTTTTTTAGCATTTTAAAAGATAAAATAGATGGTAGCTGGGCAAGGTGGTAGGTGTCAGTAGTCTCAGCTACTTGGGAGGCTAAGGCAAGAGGATCACTTGAGCCCAAGAATTTGAGTTTGTTGTGAGCTATGACGCAATAACACTCTACAAAGGACAACAAAGTAAGATTCCATCAAAAAAAAAGATCAAATAGATGGGAAAATGTATCCATTTGGGTCTACTGTGTCTCAAAAGATATATTTTTTTAACTGTGAAAGTATTGACTTAATGCCGGGCAACAGTGGTTTTAACCAGACTTTATTTTTTTTTTTTAAGGCTAGTCAAGTGATAACCAGATCTTTAATTGGCTTAAACTTGGACAGCCCACCTTTGGAGTTTTTTAAATTATCTGTACAATGAAAATTATTTATGTCCTTATGGAGTTTCGGTGAGGTTTAAAATTAAATGTAGTCCAATCTCGCTGTATATGTGAAAGTGCTTAATACAACCACAGACTGGGTTTTTAGTAAATGTTTTATTTACTAGATGAAGGAATTAACCCGTTGACCAAATTATGAGATAGTATATTAAAAGATTCCTTGTAAAGTACAGGTAAAATATAAGTGTAAGCGATCATTCTTCCCCTTCCCCACTCTTTTTTTTTTTTTGAGACAAGGTCTTGCTCTGTTGTCTGGGCTAGAGTGCAGTGGTGTCAAGGTAACTCACTGCAACATCAAACTTCTGGTCTCAAGCCATCCTCCTGCTTCAACCTACTAAGAAGCTGGGACTACAGGCATCTGCCACCATGCCAGGCTAATTTTTCTATGTTTTTTGTAGAGACAGAGTCTCACTGTGTTGCTTATGCTAGTCTTGAACTCCCGACCTCAAGCGATCCTTCCACCGTGGCCTCCCAAAGTGCTAGGGTTACAGGTGTGAGCCACCACACCCAGCCATCTTCCCCTTTTCTTTTATAAGGGAGTATTAGTAGCATTCTTTGCCATTTGTAAATGACAATGAATTGCCCTAAATTCCGGGTTAGAACATGTAGGAGGTGGAGAGAGAAATTCTATGATACTCTAACCAGGATCAGCAATTCTTTTGCAGTGTTTACATTATATAATATATTTATTGAAGGCCCAGTAATTATCAAAAAATACATCCCCGGTATTCAGCCAGCAATTATGCTAACCTGACTTACCTTCACATGACTTGAAGTGGTTTCCTAGAGTCTGTATCACTCTAAGGCCCTTGAATTCTCTGTCAGGCTTTAAAACTGAAATGTCTTTTCTCTTCCAGGTTATCAGTTATGTTTTCCATCATCTGCTCAATGTACTGCTAATGCTAGAGGCAGGCAAAGGATCCCATCGCACCCCTCTGACCATCACTGCCCAAGTCGTCAATCACAGAAACCAGGCAATCCGGTTTATCAGGTGACGCACACACATCTTGAATTTTCACTCTTCTTCCCTCTCCCTCGGCTCTCTGGACCCTCTGCCAACCAGGATTTCTGTCACTTACAGAGTTAGAATTCCTGGCCTGATGATGGTTTGGGGGGCCATAGTAAGGTACTTTATAGCTAATCAGGTACACGCGGCCTGGGTCACTGTTGGTACCCTCCAAGTGGCACATTGTTAAAGAGGTAAGGAGTCTGCATTGCGTGGGCCAGAGCCAGCCTCCAGCTGAATTGCATCCAGCCCGTGAGGTCTGCCTCGGAGAGGACAGACACCCGACCTTTTCTCCCACCACTGCAACACCCCGGCCCCTTCTTTCTCTCTTCTTTTCCTTTCTGCTCTGTGTCTCTTTGCATTGTTCTTTGCCACTTTTCCCTTGTTTCTTCTCACTTTTCTATTCTTTTCCCCCTACAGAAAATACTTCCTGAAGGGAAGAGTTAAGTTGCTTTTTACTTCCTTAGCAATTATTGATAGACTACCTTTTCCCTCGTGAGTTACTCAGCTTCACTTAAAAATAGTCTCGTGTCTTAGCTTTATGGGCTGAGACACGTTTGCCCTGGCCCCGGTTTCTCTTTCCCTCCTTTACTGAATGTTTGGCGTGCAGTTTGGAAGTGGTGCAGAGACGTGGCAAGGGTGTCCACAGCTGCAGGGAGGCAGTGTGTACTGTGGTTCAAGACACGGGGCATGGATGATGTCATTTTGTCACTGAGCAAATTTACTAGGGATTATTTTTAACACTGTTGGCTTTGGTTTTTCCATGAGAGTTCATCATATTGCTAGTAGCAATAATTTTTTGTATAATGGTGTAGGTAAATTTAGCCCTGAAAATGGCTTAAGTCCGGGCATTATAATCCCTGCCTGGGTTAAAGTTTGGAGACCAATGTTACAGGCGTGCTGAAGGAGCAGCATTTTGCTGAGCCTCCATGAGGCGGTACTGTGTTTTAGTCAATTTTATATTTGCCCCAAATGGATATATTTTACATCTTAACAATTGAATAAGCAGTCAAAAGAGTCTCCTAAGGATTACGTTGGTGCTCTTCCCAAAGGACTCAGCTCCTCAGCAGCAACTCTCAAAACTGTGCGTGGAAGTACTTAGTTTTATACCGTTTGTTATATCTTTAGTCTTTATTCCACTGAGACAACTCTTATAAGGATAGATTGTTTTTTAATATGTAGGTTCTAAATACAGGCAGTCCCTGAGTTATAAACATCCGACTTACACACCCCACACTTACCAATGGAGGTTATTATGGTAAGTCCCTAAGTTCCAAACATCCAGCTGACATATGACTCACACTTATGAATGGGGGCTATTACAGGTGATAGGCACATATGCCTATTCCAACTTGCGTACAATTCAACTTAAGAATAAACCTATAGTGCTCGCTTCGGCAGCACACATACTAAAATTGGAACGATACAGAGAAGATTAGCATGGCCCCCGGCTCAAGGATGACATGCAAATTCATGAAGTGTTCCATATTTAAAAAAAAAAAAAAGAATAAACCTTCAAAGCTGTCTTGTTTGTGACCCAGGGACTGCCTGTGTAGAAGCAGTGGTTTTTGAGGTCAGCATCACTCGCTGTTGTGTAAATGGTGGATGTGCTTTTCTTTTGAATAGCTCGCTGGTGGATGAACTGGGGGAGAGCATATTCCCTGTGCTCCGTATCCTGCTGCAGCACATCTGTGCCAAGGTACCGCGTGTTTGTAGTTCACATGGACGTCTCGAGCATGTGAAGGCGACGTGTGTGCGCGTGTGTGCATGTTCTCGGGAATGAGTCTTGGTTATTACCAAAAGCAATCTTGTTTAACAGTCACTAGACGTTCCCCCAGACAGAGAGTGCTATAAGAAATAGTTTTCAGGCTTGGCGCCTGTGGCTCAAGTGGCTAAGGCGCCAGCACATACACTTAAGGTGGCGGGTTCAAATCCAGCCCGGACCCGCCAAACAACAATGACGGCTGCAACCAAAAAATAGCCGGGCATTGTGGTCCCAGCTACTTGGGAGGCTGAGACAGGAGACTCTCTTGAGCCCAGGAGTTGGAGGTTGCTGTGAGCTGTGAAGCCATGGCACTCTACCCAGGGGGACAGCTTAAGGCTCTGTCTCAAAAAAAAAAAAAAAAAAAATCCCTTAAAAAAAAAAAAAAAGAAATAGTTTTCATTTTGGAAAATGTCGCACACATAGAAACGAGGAGGAGGAGATGTTGAACCCCCAGATACTCTTCACCCGTCTTCTGCAACAGTCCTTTTTCTTTTATACCCCTTCCGTTCTCCCCAACCTAGACATACCTGTGTGTTTCATGTATATACAAATAATACACACACTGGATTTTGGAAGGGCGTCGTTTAGAAGGAATGATAGATTGTTTTTATGAAGGAAATTCTATCACATCTTTTCTTCAGTTTGTTTCTCTAAAGGATAAGGATTCTTGAAAAACATAACTACAAAATCTTAACACACCTAAAAAAAATACACAGTTAATTCTTTACTTTAAACCACTTTCCAGTGTTCCTATTTCCATAATTATCTCTTAAATTTTTATAACCATTTAGGAAATTGCTTCTCAGTTTGAGACCTGTAGACAACATGGGTCCATAACCTCTCTGAAATTGAATGCTAAATTTGTATGTACATTTTTCTGGGGAGAGGGCTTATAGATTACTTACAAGTTAGTTTTCAAAGGGGTCTAAAACCTAAAATATATTAGCAATTTACCTGGTATTTAAAGACCAGTACTAGTTACACTCACTGATTTCCCCACTGTGTTATAACATGTTTCTGTTGTCCTGCACGGAGATCTTGGCTTGGCAGCGTCTCCATTTTTGTGTTTCAGGTGATAGATAAATCAGAGTATCGGACCTCTGCAGCCCAGGCCCTCGTCCAGCTGCTCAGTAAACTTTCTTGTGAGGAGTATGCTACATTCATTGCCTGGCTTTACAAATATTCACGAAGTTCTAAGGTATGAGATATATCTACATCTCATCTTGGGTTCTAGCTCTGCAAACTTCTAGTAGTAGCCAGCTCTGATTGAGAAGAAAGGTTTCTCTGATTCTCACTCCTATCTCATGCAATTCTTATGCTTTTGCTTCATCAGATCCCACACCGAATTTTTACTCTTGATGTTGTCTTAGCTCTGTTAGAACTCCCTGAAAGAGAGGGGGATAGCACTCTCTCCTTGGAGCTTCAGAAGTTTACAAAGCATAAGTTCTTGGTGCAAGAGATCATGTTTGACCGTTGTTCAGACAAGGCTCCTACTGTCCGCAGCAAGGCATTGACCAGCTTTGCACATTGTCTGGAACTGACGGCAACCACTGCATCGGAGAGTATCCTGGAACTCCTGCTTAGCAGTAAGTATGGGGACCGTTGTGACATGAAACTGACCTTGCACTTAGCAGGAAATAGACTGCAAGGGAATCATTCTTTGATGTGGCAGAAATAACCGACCTGATTATGATCTATTTTTATCCTCATAAACTGTTTAAAGTATGTTTTATTGTCAAATATGTTTTTAAATGTGCAAGCCTGATACATTTGAAAAGGCCTTTAATTTCAGACGTTCATATTGAGAGGAGGGACTGTTGGCTGCCTGTACTACTCTTGGCACTGGTAGGCACTGGTTGGACCCAGTACCATTTCAAGTGCGTATCAAGGGGAGTGTGATCAATGGTCAGCAGTGTAGAATCAGCCTGCTTTGCTTTTAGACCTAAACGTCTCGATTGGGATCCCTCTGTGGATATTTACTCAGGGGTTATGCTACTGTAACTTCCTTTCTGATCTGCTTATTTTCAGGTTCTACAATTTTAGGAATAGAGAGTTACCCTGGTACCACACAGAGAAATTCATCAGGTAATGGCTAAGTATATTTTCAAATATTGAATAATTGTCTTTTAAAAATTTCCTGAATATTTGAAATGTTTTATCCATCTTCCTACTTACCTATTAGAATTATAATGTACTCTTTTTGTCACTAGAGAAGTTGAAATTTCAGTGATAACATAGTAACTTCTATGAGTAACATGCCATGCTTATGTTATTAAAAAGTATAACACATTTGTTACTTTAGTGACTGTGCTTCTTTTTTTTTTTTAATTTTTAAGCTTTTTCCTATCAAAGGCAGACCCTTATCCCTTCTGAACCCTCGAGTGATATCAACGTAATCAGCGATGGTGAAACAGTTGGATCTGGAGGTATGTTAGATTGATCACTGTCAGACTAGTAATACTACTGGATTTCAGATAACCCTAAGTACAGTCTAGAAACTTTGGGGTTTTTTTTCTGATTAATTGACCCTTAAGAATGAAAACACCATTTTTTCTTAAAGTAGAAGAATTGTTTTTATGTCTTTAATTGATACCCTGATACTACGCTGTATTTCATTTTAACATAAAGAATGGGGCACATGGTAGTTAACATGTACTGACCTCCCCACCTCAGTACTTGTAACACCTAAAAGAATAGTAGAATGTTTTATTTTATTATTAAAGTCAATTGTTGCGAACCGTTGGGATTATTGACAAGAAAGGACCCATTCCTAGGGAGAGTGCAGTGGAGATTATAGGTTAGTGCAAAAGTAATTGCAGTTTTTACGTTGTTGAAATTTGCTGTTTGGCACTGGAACGCATTCTTAAATAAATGCGGTTATGTCCTACATCATTTTAATGCACACCCTTTGCTTTATGTCTTCTTGCTAACAACTTATTACTTGCTGTTTATTTTATATTTGTTGGGGGCTATGGAAATGATGTTAGGCAAAATGTGAATTCTAGTGATTTTCTTATATGAGTTGAAAATGGATTGTAAAGCAGCAGAGACAACTCGCAACATCAAGAACACGTTTGGCCCCGGAACGGCTAACGAGCGTACTGTGCAGTGGTGGTTCAAGAAGACCGCCAAAGAGACAGGAGCCTGAAGATGAGCAGAGTGGCCAACCATCAGATGTTCAGCAGCCAGTTGAGAGCAGTCACGGAAGCTGGTCCTCTGACAGCTAGAAGTTGCTGAAGAACTCAGTGTCAACCATTCTATGGTCACTCAGCTTTTGAAGCAAATTGAAAAGTGAAAAACTTGATAAGTGGGTCCCTCGTGAGCTGATCGGAAATCAGAGGAATCGTCATTTTCACGTGTCATCTTATTCTACACCACAGCAAACCATTTCTCGATTGGATTGGGACGTGTGACAAAAATGGATTTCATACAATAACCAGCAACAATCAGCTCAGGGGTTAGACCAACAGGGACCTCCCAAGTGGTTCCCAAAGCCAAACTTTCACCACAAAAAGGTCCTGGTTGGTGTCTGGTGGTCTGCTGCGGGTCTGAGCCGCTGCAGCCTTCTGAATCCTGGCAAAACCCTCACATCCGAGAAGTCTGCCCAGGAAACTGATGAGATGCACTGAAAACTGCAGCGCTTGCAGCCAGCACTGTCAGCAGAAAGGGCCCAATTCCTCTCCACGACAACACCCACCCTCTCATTGCACAACCAACTCTTCAAAAGCTGAACAAATTGGGCTATGAAGTTTTGCCTCATCTGCTGTATTCGCCTGACCGCTCACCAACCAGCTACCACTTCTTCAAGCATCTTGACAACTTTTTTGCAGGGAAAATGCTTCCACATCGTATAGGATGCAGAAAATGCTTTCTAAGAGTTTGTCAAATCCCGAAGCAGGAATTTTTACACTACAGAATGAAACCAACTTATTTCTCATTGGCGACAAAGTGTTGATGGGAATGGTTCCTATTTTGCAGTTTTTGGCCAGGGCTGGGTTTGAACCCACCACCCCGGCATATGGAGCCGGTGCCCTACTCCTTTGAGCCACAGGCGCCACCCAATGGTTCCTATTTTGATTGATAAAGATGTGTTTGAACCTAGTTATAATGATTTAAAATTCATGGCCCAAAACCACACTTACTTTTGCACCAACCTAAATAAATTTCTGTTTGGGGTAAAGTCATCCTAAAACAGAGAGAACGGTGAACAGTCCCCAGTCTTGTTCCTGGTTCATTCCACATTGCTTTTGCTATCACGTCACATTGACAGCGAATAAGCGGTCCCAGAATCCACATCTAATGCATGGTAGGGGACTACAAGAAGGCTTCTAATTTAGCTTATAATTTCTCTTCAACATTATGAGTCCATTTTATCAGGTCCTCCACATCATATGGAGGTCGTGGGGTCCTTCTTCCATGAACTCCAGCACAGGGCACAGTTGGTGCTGAATCTTTTCTTGACTTGTCAGGAATGTTGGCGTGTCAGTTGAATCAGGAGGGAGAGAACAGACCTGCAGTCTTAAGTGTTAGATAGACCAAGAACCTCTGACAGATTAGTTTCTGGCTGTGTGATCTTGAGAAAGTCACTTCTCCAGGCTCCTTTTTCATCTGTCATGTGACAGAATATGTAATACTGTGATTGAAATGCGGGGCCGTCTCAGTTCTTGTACCTCCTCAGTCACTAAATAGCTGCATGACCCAGGGCGTGGCGGTCAGCAAAGCTCCCTAACTACCATCTCCCAATCCTAACACCTTCCCTGTCTTTCACAGAGGGCTGTTGTAAGAATCGGTGGAAATAATATTAGGGAAGTGATTTAAAGAGATATAAGACAGAGAAAATTGGGTGTGGAGGATTCATTATATAATTAGATTTATTCATTAAATAAACATCTGATCCTTCCTAATCTGTTCTAGGCATTGTAGATAAATAATAAAACATAAATTCCTGAAGTTTCATCTCTTAAGGAGCAATCGAAGAGACACGTGTCTTTATGTTTAAAAGCTTTTGTGCGTGCGCATGTGCCCAGCCCTATTTCTTTACTTTGAATGGTCTTGACACCCTTGTAGAAAACCAATCGACTATTTGTATGAGCTTGTGAGCATATTTCTTACTCTTAATTTTATTCAGATAATCTGTATGTCTTTGGTGATGCCACTACATCACTATGTTAATTGCCATCGCATTACAGTGTGAAAGGGGAAAATAACCTTTCCCACAAACCTCATGAGTTCTCAGTCGGGACGGACCCCTGTACAAAAAGAAAGATTACAAGGCAAATGGATAGCTTGAGCTCACGAGTTCAAGACCAGCCTGAACAAAAAAAAAAACCAAGACCCCATCTCTAGTAAAAATAGAAAAACTGAGGTGAGAGGTTCACTTTAGCCTGCATTGGAGATTGCTGTGAGCTATGACACCAGGGTACTCTACCCAGGGCAAAAGCTTGAGACTGTCTCAAAAATAAAATAAAGAAAGATTAATGAGACAACAAGAAAAACAATTGAGTTTATTAATGTGTGAAGTGCTCATCAGTCATGCAGGAGAAACTTCAGGCAAAGAACCTCAAAGCAGTGACTTAAAAGTCCACTTATGATCACGCCTGTAATCCCAGCACTCTGAGAGGCCAAGGCAGGCAGTTCACCTGAGCTCACCGGTTCTAGACCAGCCTGAGCTAGAGCGAGACCCCATCTCTAAAAACAGCCGTAGGTTGTGGCGGGCACCTGTAGTCCCAGGTACTTGGGAAGCTAAGGCAAGAGAATCGCTTGAGCCTTAGAGTCTGAGGTTGTTGTAAGCTATGATGCCACGGCAGTCTACCAAGGGCGACAAAGTAAGACTCTGTTTCAGAAAAAAAAAGTCCACTTATGTAACATCTTCAAAGAACAGTAAATTTGTAGGGAACGAACAGAATAAAGGAAAGCAGTTTTAGGCTCCCAGGGGTAGCAAACCATAGGAAGGTAAATACAGATGCTCCTCAAATTGCAGTGGGATAAAACCCATCATTAAATTGAAAATACCCTAAGTTAAAAATGCAGTTAATACAACTAACCTGCTAAACGTCATAGCTTAACCTAGCCTGCTATAAATGTGCTCACAACACTGGCATTGACAGACAGTTGGACAAAATCATCAAACACAGAGTCTGTTTTATAATGAAGCATTTAATATCTTATGTAACTTGTTGAATGTGGCACTGAACAACATTTCAGAACACAGCTGAAAGGTCCCAAAAAATGTTTGAAGCGTTTTGTGAATATAATGGGATGTAAAAGCATAAAAAACTGGATCTAAAAAACTGCTGGCAGCAGGGCAGCGTAGAGTTTCGGTTGCTCCCCCCTCAGCGGTGTGGCCCGCGGGAAGCTGTGGGTCCCTCCCACGGCCCAGCATCATGACTGAGTATTTATCCTACAGTATATCGCTAGCCCAAGAAAAAATCAAAATTTAAGGAATGGTTTGAGGACATATCTATTATATTCTCACCAGCGTAGAGTTGAAAACATCTCAGGTTGAACCATCACAACTTGGAAACTATCTGGACAGGGGAGGAAAACCATGAAGTGAGGTTTGTAGATTCCTCTGGCCAATAAAAGTCTAGAGTCATCTCCAGAAGGAAGAATTTGTATCTTACCTCTAGGCAGAAATGGGAGAAGACCGAGCTTTTCCTCTGTTTGCTGCTGCTTAATTGCCTTCAGCTCAAAAATAATTTTTGTATCAAAGAAGCATAATTTGGGGTGACATTCTGGTTTCCTTTAGTTAAGTTTTGCAATCAGGAAAAGTGGAAGTTCTCCATATTTGTTTAAAAAAATGGTCTGGGTATTCTGGGTCCCTTGTATTTCCATATGAATTTTAGAATCAGCTGTGAATTTCTGCAAAAACGTAAGCCATATTGAATTTCATAGGGAGTGATTTATAGATCGATTTAGGGACTATTGCTATTTAACGTGTCCATTGCCATTTAATGTGTCTTGCTATTTTCTTTTTTTTTTTTTTTTTAGAGACAGTCTCACTTAGTGGCCCTTGGTAGAGTGCATATAGCAACCTCTAACTCTTGGGCTCAAGCGATTCTCTTGCCTCAGCCTCCCAAGTAGCTGGAACTACAGGCACCTGCCACAATGCCCGGCTAATTTTAGAGACAAGGTCTTACTCTGGCTCAGGCTGGTTGCGAACCCATGAGCTCAGGTGGTCCACCTGCCTCGGCCTCCCGGAGTGCTAGGATTTACAGGTGTCAGCCACTACACCCAGCAATGTCTTGCTATTTTAAAATGAATTAGTAAACATTTTTACGACTTTAAGTTTAAATTTTTAATTCATATTAAAAGATATGATCCACCAAAAGAAAGCTCTTCAGGGTTCTTAATAATTTTCAAGAGGGCTTCGAGTGAAAAATGTTGATGTTTCCATTATATATTATCTCATCAAATCTTTATAACAACCCAAGGGTTAGATTTTCCTGTTTGTAGCTAAACACAATAGAAGAACTGAATAATTTACTCAGAATTTTAGAGGTGCGAGCCAGGATTTACAACTGAATTTTTAATATTCTAAATTATGGGCTTTATGGTGAATAACTGATTAGTGAAATTGTCTTCTTTTTCTATACCGTTTCATCCTTGGATTTGTTATGATTTTAAACAAGCTAGTTACTGAATCTTTAAGATAAACGTACTTTCTCAGTACTGTGTGGTGCAGTACTAGAATGTGTGTGGTTTTTCTCAGACCGTAATGACTCTTTGGTGTTCCCCCCACAGGAAGATGTGTCATGGGGATGCTGAGAAAGCGGGTTAGGGATGAGAAGACCAACGTGAGGAGGTCTGCACTCCAGGTGTGAGTTTTTTCCCACGTTTTTAATGCACTCTCTTTTATGCACTAAAAACTTGGCAAAGCAAGACGAATATTTTTAAAACCTCAGGGCCATCTTCCTTGCTTAATCCACTTTCACTTAGCTGTTACTCGACCCTGATCCTGTTCTATATAAATTGTATAGATGAACTGGAAGATGATCTGTTTTTAAGCTTCCCTACTGAGTTGCTGGCTTTTTAAGAACCACAAATTTATATCCTTAATTTCTTTTGTTTAGAATAGGGATTCTAGGGGGGCATTTTAGTAGCTTTATAAAACTGGGTGGATTTTAATAGCTTTGTAAAATTGTTCATACATATTTGTTTATATAAAATGTATGTCCCACGTTTTCTCTGAGAAAGGCCTTAGCTTTCATCAGATTGTAAAAGATGGGATGTTGTAGAGAGGAAGGATGAATCCATGCCTCCTAAAATGTTAAGGACCGCAAACTAACTTCAAGAAAGTATTCTGGGCCGCGCCTGTGACTCAGTGGGTAGGGCGCTGGCCCCCTATACGGAGGGTGGCAGGTTTGAACCTGTTCCTGGCCAGCTAAAACAGCAATGACAACTGCAACAACAATAACAAAAAAAGCCAGGCGTTGTGGCAGGAGCTGTAGTCCCAGCTACTCGGGAGGCTGAGGCAGAGGCAAGAGAATCACTTAAGCCCAAGAGTTGGAGGTTGCTGTGAGCTGTGATGCCGCAGCACTCTACCAAAGGCCACAAAGTAAGACTCTGTCTCAAAAAAAAAAAAAAAAAAAAGGAAGTATTCCACAGTTTGTCTTTGCAGATTTATGTGACTCAGGCCTCACTTCAGGTTGCATATCTGCCTTGCAGGTGTTAGTGAGTATTCTGAAGTATTGTGAAGTCTCGAACATGACGGAAGACCTGGCTATTCTGCGAGACCGGTGTCGAGACCCCGCAGTGTCTGTCCGGAAGCAGGCCCTGCAGTCTCTCACTGAACTACTAATGGTGAGAGGCAAGGCATATGTATCTAATGCATGGTATTTTACATTAGAAATAATTCCTCTTAATAATGACCTGTTGCTAAATGGTACATTGACCATTAGAAACTCTGCCAAGTCCACTGTGCAGGGTAAGGGAAAAGAACAGGTCTCTGTCAACGATGGGTGATAGACCGTGCTTCGTATTAGATGTAAGTGGGAACTAATGCTGGAGAATGCTGATTCTTAGCCTCTTCTTCAACTTAAATATCACAGAGAAAAAAATTTTAAAATTATTTTGGTTGTGCTAGACACCTAGATTAAGTTTTGTCAATTAAGACATAAGCAGGCTGGGCACAGTGGCTCATGCCTGTAATGCTCCCAATCCTCTGGGAGGCCGAGGACGGAGGATCGCTTGAGCGCAGGAGTTTGAGGCCAAACTGAGCATGAGCAAGAGCCTGTCTCTGGTAAATACCGAAAAATTAGCTGAGCATTGTGGTGGGTGCCTGTAGTCCCAGCTCCTTGAGGGACTGAGGCAGGAGGATCACTTGAGCCCAGGAGTTTGAGGTTGTTGTGAGTTACTACAGCATTCTACCTGGGATGACAGAGTGAGACTCTCAAGAGAAAAAAACAACAAGCTATAGATATAGATAATATTGCCAAAAGAGCAGACCCACTAATGCTATACATATTTTTTATTATATTTTTATTCTTTTTATTTTTTATTTCATGATAGGAGGCATTCAGCGATGCATATTTTGACTATTTCTGTCAGCATCTCTTCTAATTGCTCCTTTGGATAAATTATTTGCTCTTGATTTTGAAAGACTGAAAACATACTGATTTACTAATACAATAAGGACTTTAATGTGTAAGTTTAAAATTTTAGTATGCATGGATTTACAATAAGCCTCTATTTTGAATGTTGATTCTGTTTCACTCTCTGCAATTGCATTTGCAGTCAGATGTGCGGTTACTTTTAACATGTTTCTCAAAACGTTGATTGCAACTTCACCGACTCGTATTTAGACTCCTAACAGCATGAGACCTGACATCCTAATTTTTCAATCCTAAGGCCCAACCCGGATGTGTCCAGATACAGAAAGACTGGCTGATGGGGATCGTCCCGGTGGTAATGGACTGTGAGAGCACCGTGCAGGAGAAGGCCCTGGAGTGCCTCGACCAGGTCCTGCTACAGAACATCAAGCACCACAGTAAATTTCACACCGGAGACAACAGCCAGGTGCTGGCGTGGGCCCTTCTTACTCTCCTCAGCACAGAGAGCCCGGGACTGAGGTATGCTGACTGTGTGGCTTCTGCTCATTATACAAGGCCGAGGCTTTGTATTAATACATTTCTCCACTGATCTTGAAAAACCAACTTTCTGTGTCATTTAGTGTATGTGAAGGCTCAATGGTGGTGCCTTTTTTTGTTGACCTGCTTCGGATCTCTTAGTGTTTTTGTGGTGACTATAGTTTGATCACTTTCTTCACTTCCCCCTGCATCCTGTACAGCATAATATATAGTAGAAAACACTCACAGATAGAGCATCTTAATATTACAGAGGAGTCTTCCAGAAGCTGTATGACAGAATTGAAACAGATCGGGTACGGAAGCGGACATGAGATTCCACCTGTCGTCTGTTTAATTCACTGTAAAGAGCCCAAAACAACAGCACACTTCTCTCTACATTGAGTTATTTTTTTGTAAAATAATATTGTTAACTTAGTAGGTTTATTATTCTTATGAAATGAATTGACAAGTAATTTTGAATTTCTCAACTTTAATTTCTGGCATGACGACAATTGATAGATATAGCCCACATAAAAGTTTTTTTTTGGGGGGGGGGTCAGTAATTTTTAATAGTTTAAGGCGGGACTGTGATGAAAAGGTATGACAGCCCCAGAACTAGGGAATCAATTTTCTTTTTTTTAGCAAAAGGCTTATTGAAACTAGAAGGCAGGGTTGGTGGCATAAAGAATTCTACAAACCTTCGTAAAGAAAATGTTAAGTTCTTAACTATGGCTAGACTATCAAGAAAAGTTTGCAGAAAGACAGAGCAGAGCATACTTCACAGAATAGGTGACCTTTGAGATGAAACTTGAAAGCTAAAGGGCACCCCCTGTGGGGAAACAGCCTGGGGTGCAGCTGGGCTCCAGTGTGGCTGGCTGGGGTGCAGGGGCTGGGCCTGAGACGAAACTGGATAGTTGTAATTGAGCGCATGAAAACAGGTGGGGGCGGTTGATGAATTTACAGTCGGTGAGGAATACAGGAAGGGTAGTCAAGTCACATAGAAAGGGGGCCTAACCCAGCGGTTCTCAGCCTGTGGGTCCCGACCGCTTTGTAACAATGAAAAGACATCACGGCATTAGGAAGGTGGAGAACCACTGGCCTAAACTAAGGGGAAGGCTGTGGGCTTCAGGAGAGCCGGAAGTGGTAGAGTTGGTGAAGGTGGAGCTTGAGGATTGGAGGGAAAAGAGGAGGAAATGGTTGATTTATGACTGAACAAACGTAGTGCAGACCTGATTTTCCAAGTACCGTTCTAAGTGCTGGAACTCACAGAATTCACTGGGCCCACTTGCTGTGCTCACGTTGCTCTCAAGTCCAGTGGAAAGAGACACAGTCGCAGTTGTAGTACAAAGCGGGCTACGGGCGCGTCGAGTCGCATGGCGTCTTGGTGATTCTTTCTTCTTCTCTCCCTCTTTTGTTCCTTTTCCTCCTCCCCCTCTTTATTTTTCTTCTTCATTTTCCTCTTCTTCACCTTCCTCCTGCTCCTTTATGTATCCTTCTTCCTTCTCTCTTTCTTCTAGCTTAGGATGGCTTCCCAGAAGTGGTGGCCTGAGCTGAATATTAAGGAGCTGTGGGATTATTCAGGCAGCCAGAAGAGTGGGGGCTTCCAGGCAGGAATGGCAGTGAAGGGCACAGCAGCCGGAAGGCTCCAGGCGTGGACTGCGCTGTGGACAGCAGAGGTCCAGAAGGCAGGCTGGAGGTGGAAGTTCAGTTTTTACTTGGGGTGCTTTGTCTCCTGTGAGTGGGGAGCTCTTGACAATGAATGAGATCACCTAGGGTTGGGTGCTAGATGAAAGCTCAGGACCAAGAATGGAGCTTTTCAAAATCAGCCATTAGCATACTTAGAAAAAAGGGATTAGTGAAGGGAAATGAAAGCAGGTCCAGTGCTCGACCAGATAGAGCTAAAGGCCAAGGATATTGTCCTTAACCTTGAGTGGAGGGCGAGTAAAAGGGGGACTCGAGTGGCCATGGGTGCTGACATTACGTGGAGGTGGGTTAGTGTTTAAATGGCCTCCTGACCATAGGGAGCTGGAGGCCCACAGCAGGGCTGCCTGATGACCGGTGTGGGAGGCCTGCCGGGAACTGCTCTGTTGATGTGGTTGGGTATCAGCTGCCAAAGAAAAGCGAGATTCGAGATTTAAAAATTGGAATTTCAGAGAATTTGTTCTCCATTCTGTTGGCTTTATATAAGAAACTTCACTTAATATTTGTGCTATTCTTTTTAAGTAAATTTAAAATTATTTGATTTCTTGCATCTTGTGGTATTCAGACATGAATCGTATGGAAGTCATGTTGTGCGCTAACTGCAGTAAAATTCTTGACATATGCGGATAGATTGTTTTTAATCGAGAGCTAATGCATTAACAAAACCATATGCTTACTGTGGTACGTGGGTGTATTTTAGTTTGTTATAGTTGCCTTGTTCTGCATGCTTTGAGAATTTCCCTTTTTAAAAAAAATTGAATGAGAGACTCTTACTGATCTTTGTACGTGTGCACATTTTCCCAGAACTCTAAGAAAAATTAATTGGGGGAGAAATGTCTTTTCCTCTAATACAGCACCATCTCCTGAGTTGTGTGATTTTGTGCCGTACTTCAGGAAGAAGTAAGAGGAGAGATGGTTTGAAAACAAGTAGAACATAACACCCGCACTCAAATACATCAGAAGCAGTTTTTATTTTATTTTATAAAGGCTTGAACTGTTTCTGAGTGGGGGTAGTAAACTATAGCAAATCTTGGCTCAGTTAGTATCACCATATGTAAGCACTAGGAAGTCATTTTCTTCCCTTGGAAAAAGGACAGTGTGTCTGGTTTTTTTCCACTGTAACCCTACAAACTCTGTATGTCTCTATTGTCAGAAACCTATTTCATTTTGTGTAGAAATTTCGTAGGAGATGAGAAAAGTCTCAAATAAATTGGGAAGTTTTATTGTTTGCTTTAAAAAAGATAAGTATTTTATGAGGAGAACAATAAATGCAGCTTATTCAATATAATAAAAATTAAAATGCCATCTAGATGGTACCAGATGAGCCCTGAGCTAGGAACCTGTTTGTTCCAGAGGATATTTCCCGTGTCAGCGGGGTCCTGCAGCAGCAGACATCGAGGCCCTTTCAGTGAGGGCTGATCTGAACAGTTTTGTGTATTTATAGTGACAATTCTGCCTTCTGTCATTTTTTTTCCCAGCCGCTATCTAAATAAGGCTTTTCATATTTGGGCCAAGAAAGATAAATTCTCACCCACTTTTATAAACAACGTGATCTCACACACTGGCATGGAACATTCTGCACCAGCCTGGATGCTGCTCTCCAAGATAGCGTGCTCGTCCCCCAAGCTCAACTACACCAAAATCATCGAGGCCTGGGAGAAAATCAGCAGGTTTGCACGCTTGCAATTTAACCACTGATGGCACAGTCCAGATTCTTAGAAACAAAGCTCATGCTTTAAGGAGGTGGCCTATTTGATAGCTGTTTATTTACTGCTACTTGTCTTTTTAACCTGGCATAAAAATGAACTTGATAAATAAGAATCAAGGCCCAGCTCGGTGGCTCACACTTGTAGTCCCAGCACCTTAGGGGGCCAAGGCTGGGGATTCCTTGAGGCTAAGAATTTGAGACCAGCTTGAGCCAAATAGCAAGACCCCATCTCTACAAAAAAAATAAAAGAATTAGCCAGGCATAGTGGCCCACACCTGCAATCCCAGGTAGTTGGGAAGCTGAGGTAGGAGGATTTCTTGAGCCCAGGAGTTCAAAGGTTGCAGTGAACTATGATCATGGTGCCCTTGACCTCCAGCCTAGGTGACAGTAAAACCCTATGTCTTAAAAGAAAGAAAAAAATGAGAAATAAGGATAACTTTTAATAATCCAGAAGAAAAGGAATTTTTTGGCAACAATGTTTAACTTGTTTCTCTCTTGACATTTCTCCTGCCCTTTCTCTAGTCAGCAGAATCCCAATTCAAACACCTTAGGACATATCCTATGTGTTATCGGGCATATAGCAAAGCATCTTCCTAAGGGCACCCGGGACAAGGTGATTGGTGAGTGTCTAAAGGAGAATCTTTCTTAAAGAGGCGTTCCCCTTCATTCATTACAGGTTTTTATATGTACGTATGTTTTTAAGCAGTTACACTTCAAGGGTTTTGACTTTTCTCAGGTGTTATCAGATGTAAGCTGATTGGATTTCAGTGGTCTCTGGAGTTGATCAGTTCAGCCGTTGACGCCCTGCAAAGGCTTTGTAGGACATCTGCAGAGACAGCGGTGGAGGAGCAGGTGGGCCCACAGATGGCTGGATGTATTTCTGCCTGATTTGTACTTAGTCACATTATTCTGTTTCAATGCTTGAGCGGCCTTCTCTATAGACAGAAGACCTGTAAGGATGTGTAGACTGCAGCGGCTATTGCTCCCACAAGGCAGTACTAGTATGACTAGCAGTTGACACTCCAGAAGATCTGGCTGATAAAAAACGTGACTCCCTAAGACAGTCCCCACCTCGGTGCTAGGGCAATAACGCCGCTGCCTGACACTGATCTCCTGGAGGGAACTCTATCAGGTTATCTTTGATAAGGCCTGTGACACCTTCAGATATCCTTTCCCTTCTTTGCCATCCTTATTTCAAGAACAGTTACTAGACAATTTTCCACCTGGTCAAGGACTTGGAAGCCATTAATCTTTAAGTGGATCTGCCATAGCGTCTGCTTTTGTGGCTTTCCCAAAACTTGTCCGAAACCATAAGGACGCACTTTTAGCAGTCTCGCCATGAGACCAGCCAAGCAGAATTTGCAGATAACAGTGCATTGATCATCTTCCTCTCTACATCTGCCCCATATGGGCAAAAGGCAAGCACTTGCAGACTCGGCTTAGCCGGTCTCCTGGCGAGACTGCTAGAAGGGTTCCTCCTGGGAATGCGTCTCATGGGTCACCTGGGAGATGTGACCGCTCCTCCCTTCAGAGGTGACCTTTGCCTTGCCGTAGGAGTTGCTGCACCAGGTGTGTGGGGACGTGCTCGCCACCTGTGAGCACTGCCTGTCCAACATCGTCCTGAAGGAGGGTGGAGCGGGAAACCTGGACGAAGACCTGCTGGTAAGGAGTTGCTTGTGTCAACCATTATTTTCTCTTCCGGCTTATAAATAGCAGCAACGATGCTGCAATGAGCACCTTAAATGCTATTAATAAGAAAGAGCCCTCCTAGCCTAGAGCTTACTCTCTTTTTAGAAAAAAAAAAAAATTGTTGATAACCTATTTTATGTTTTTCTTACGTACTTATCATCTGGGGGGAAACTTGACAGTAAATGTTTCAACCAGGTTCAGCGCCCGTAGCTCAGCGGTTAGGGCACCAGCCACATACACCGGGGCTGGCGGGTTCAAACCTGCCCAGGTCTGCCAAACCACAACGACAACTACAACCAAAAAATAGCCGGGTGTTGTGGTGGGCGCCTGGAGTCCCAGCTACTTGGGAGGCTGAGGAAAGAGAATCGCTTAAGCCCAAGACTTTGAGGTTGCTGTGAGCTGTGGCTCCACGGCACTCTACCGAGGGCGACATAGTGAGACTCTGTCTCAAAATAAATAAATAAATAAGTAAAATGTTTCATCCAGTTAGATCTTAGATGAAACCTGGTTCTAATAAGGAAAATAAAATATATATTGTAAGCTTGGTAAAGTTAAGCTTAGAAATAGTAAGGTAAGAAAATAATAAAGTGCATATATGCTTTATTTTTTTGACTGGTTCATTTGATTTAAAAAAAAAAAAAATTATGTCTTCCAAGCTGTTTGGACATCAAACTGTAGAACTGGGGAACGGTACTGACTGAGCAGTTGCTGCAAAGTGATAATCTAAAATAAAATGAGAAACTTGGCAATGAAAACACAGATGACCTTGAGAAGCAAGATGGTATCACAGGGCAGCCCTGCTTTAGAAACTGTTCTAACAACGCAGGGGGGTCCTGTGAGCCTGGACGTGTTGAGCCAGCCGGCTGTCGACAAGATGTGTTACGACAGTTCTAATTCCAACTTCTGACGTTGTCCAAGAAAGGAAATAATCAGCTGCTTTTTGATGCCCTCAGAACAGGCCATCATGTAACCAAAACGTGCCATTTTCCCCGCTATATCAATCAGTAGAGCAACTCTTTCTGCATTCAGTTCCTGCTGTGTCAGCCTAGCTCTTACAGTTCCTGGTAAGCACAGACCACATTTAGATTTGTTGAAAGAGAAGACCATTGTGCCAGTCACACATTCTTTAATAAAAAGTCTTGTGGTGGGAATCTGGGCACTTGAGGGATGATGGCCGTGACGGGTAGCTTGGCCCAAGGTTTCTAGAAGGTCTTGCTCTTCTAATATTTCTGGGCAGGTTCTGTGTCTACACTAAGAAAAATGCTTAGCAAGGTCAATGAGTTTCCCCACCTAAGAATTTTTTTCAACTGTTAAGTATGTTATCAGAAGCTACTCTTCAATCCAAATCCAGATGAGAAAGTTTGGCCATGCTTCTTTATGTAGAATTTAAGTGTTTCTTTAATCTATCAAGAGATAGGGCATGTTCAAGGTTTTTTTAAACCCACATACATCTTGTTATTGGCTTTCTTACCGTAGAATAAGCATTTATTTGACATTATACTCTTTAGTTATCACCCTTCTATTTTGGAGGTAAAGAAAAAAGAACAGTAATGCTTAACATCATTAATAAACACAGTGTGGGCAGCGCCTGTGGCTTAGTGAGTAGGGCACCAGCCCCATATACCGAGGGTGATGGGTTCAAACCCAGCACCAGCCTAACTGCAACAAAAAAACAACCGGGCATTGTAGCAGGTGCCTGTAGTCCCAGCTACTTGGGAGGCTGAGGCAAGAGAATCGCCTAAGCCCAAGGAGTTGGAGGTTGCTGTGAGCTGTGACTTCACGGCACTCTACCGAGGATTAGTAAGTGAAACTCTGTCTCAAAAAAAAACTTTAAAAAAATAATAAAAAAACACAGTGATGGCATCTGCAAGGAAGCAGGTATTAATACTCGGTATGTTTTGGATAGAAGTCTAAATAGACACCATTCTGGAGAGCAATTTGGAAATACGTTTTAACATGTAAAATAGGTTTTGATATACTCTGTAACCCCGGTTTTCACTTTTAAGGAAATAGAGCAGTATTCAGGGTACACAGGTGCTCTCCAGAGCTCGTGTAAACTTTTGCAAAGGGTTAGAAACAGCGTGAGTATTCATTAATAGTGGAATAGTGAAATAAATCATGATGACATCTGAGGTTTTTAAATGGCATACGTATGTAGTCATTAAACCTGTTTGTAGTATATTGCATTAAAGGGTACCTACTATTCAAAGGAATAATTGCAAACTTCAAAATAGCATTATTAGTAACTGTGTAAGAGAGGCAAACATAAAGCCACATAACTATAGAAATACTTTGAAAAAAAGGTGTACACACAATTTTTTTACAATGGCCAGGTATTTTTATTAAACAAAAGAAAGTACAGTTTTTTACATCTAGGGGTAAACACTCCACGAACACTTCCTTAATCTAGCTGGAATTAACTTCTCCGTGGCCTTATTTTTACTGCAAACCACTTCTCTTCGTAGGTGAAGTACATTTTTACCTTAGGAGATATAGCCGAACTGTGTCCAGCCAGAGTAGAGAAGCGAGTCTTCCTTCTGATCCAGTCCATCCTGGCTTCTTCTGCTGAAGCGGACCACCGTAAGGCCCCTGAAATCCTACTCTGCACCGTGCTGCTTTAAGGCTGCGTGTACCAGTGAGGTTCTGGCAGTAAACCTTTCCCTCTTTTCCGTAGTACCGCCATCGCAGGGCACCAGTGACGACCCAGCCTCTCAGCCGCCCTTCCAGATCCAGGGCTGTGTCATGCCTTCTGTGATTAGGGCACATGCCATCATCACCTTAGGTAAGAAAGCCACAGGGGAAACAGAACTGTACAGTCACGGTGTGTGTGTAGCTTTTGTCTTTAACAAAAGCCCAGCCGTAGTAACGTGCTGTATGCTGCTGAGGTCACATGTGCTCTAGCGCCTGTCATTTGGGGAGGTAATTCTCCTGTGAGTGCCCAGCTCTCCAAGCTTAACAGAGTGGTAGACTTACAATGAGTTCAAACAGTGAAACCCAGGAAACTGACAGATAGCCTGGCTCACGCTAAGAGCCCTCAGCCTGACAACTACCCAAGATTGTGCTCCGTCTGTAGGGAGCCTTGGTTTTGTAGTAGGATCGTGTTAATTTATCTCAGTTATCCCTGCTTCTGTACTTTCTCTCCAATACCTTCACGAGCCTTTAATGTTCTGTAATTTTTTTTGTACTCATAATGTAGCACAGTGAAATCTGTTAAGAACTGTGTGCCTCCACTGCACTGATATCTGGGAATGAAAAAATAAATTTGAAGTTCAGTCTGTAAAAGACGATGTTTTTTAAAAAATACTTCTCAGACCTGATAGATGAACTATTAACATTATTTGTCCATGAACTCAAATTATTGTGAATCTTTAAAACACTGACCAGTAGGTGCTATAATTTAATTTTTTTCCCTTAGTGTGATTGTGTATTTTATACTGGGTAAGGTTCACCAACTTTGGGGGTGCCAGGATCACTTGACACCAGGAGTTTGAGACCAGTCTGGGCACAAGTGAGACCCTCTCTCTTTAAAAAAAAAAAAACAGGGAAAAATGAGCTGAGCATGGGGGCACACACCTGTCGTTCCAGCTTCTGGGGAGGCTGAGGCAGGAATATTGTAAAGCCCAGGAGTTTGAGGTTGCTGTGATCTGTGATGATGCCATTTCACTCTAGCCTGGCCAACAGAGCGAGAGCCTATCTCAAATACAAGCAGATACGTGAATATTTATTGTTATATTGGTTATTTTTCAAATACTTAAGGATGGCAAATAAGAGTAGAACATTCTCCAGCCCACAAAAAGAACATAAAAATAAAATTCAGCGTCCCTCCTACTAACAATAAGAAATAAAAATATGAGATGATCATCTTTTCCTACTTACCTAGCTTGAATTTCAAATTCATTCCAAGGTATTTAGCTGTGGTAAAGTATATGTATAACCAAAAGTAAAATGTATTACCTGTTATAATCTGTTGGTCATAGCTGGGCGCAGTGGCTCATACCTGTAATCCTAACACTTTGGGAGGTCGAAGCAGGTGGATTGCCTGAGCTCAGGAATTTGAGACCAGCCTGAGCAAGAGGGAGACTCTATCTCTACAAAAATACAAAAAGTAGCCAGGCGTTGTGGCAGGTGCTTGTAGTCCTAGCTACTTGAAAAGCTGAGATAAGAGGATCACTGCAGCCCAGGGGTTTGAGGTTGCTAAAGGCCAGGATGTCACAGCACTCTACCGAGGGCAACACAGTAAGACTCTGTCTCAAAAAAAAAGAAAGTTTGTTGGTCATTGTCCGAGTTAATAGATAACTTCAACCTTCGAACGCTGACTTTAAAAGGAAAATGATTTTACATATATTAGTGTAAAGAAGTATCCCATAGTATATATCTCATGAAACTCTGTAGGAGTCCATTTTTCCTGAAGGTATTCTGAACTTTCTGACATTTAAGATGAGTGAGTCTGCCTCTAGTTTTTTGTCGTTTGTGATTGTGGGCATGATGTTTTAACTTTAAGTAAAATTCATAGCAAGATATGTCTAGAGAAGATTTAGGCATAGAAGGAGAACAGAAACGAGATATCCTCCTCTCTCCCGTGCCAGGTAAGCTGTGCTTACAGCACGAGGATCTGGCAAAGAAGAGCATCCCCACGCTGGTGCGAGAGCTGGAGGTGTGCGAGGACGTGGCCGTCCGCAACAACGTCATCGTCGTGATGTGCGACCTCTGCATCCGCTACACGGTCATGGTGGACAAGTACATTCCCAACATCTCCCTGTGCCTGAAGGATTCAGATCCGTTCATCCGAAAGCAGACGCTCATCTTGCTGACCAATCTCCTGCAGGTTCGTGCAAGGGTGCGACCCGCCCCTCTTACTTTCCACTACAGGAAATGTGCTCACTTTGTAGTAGGATCCAGAAATAATTAGTCTCATCTCTAGTTTAGATTTTCACTCCTTTTAAACAGGAGTGAAATTACTTGCAAATGTTCACTGGGGTGTCTGTTCAGACTTCCCGTCGAGCAGTGTGAAGTTTCATCCCGGGAGCTAAGTGCCATGTGGTAAAAGCACACTCAGTAGACGGTTAGTTCTAGTTCCGTTTCTCTTACCCTCCCCAACCTTGAACAAGCCCGTGTTTCTCAGATGTCACTTACTTGTTTGTGATGAGTGAAGGCTTTGTCACAGTGTCACTCTGAGAGTCCGGTAAGACGTCCCAGTGTGTGCGAGCTTAGGGGACTGTAGATGTCTCAGAGTAGTAGGTATTTTTATATTTATAAAATAGTAGATACTCTTATATACATTAGAAACATACATTTGGTCCATAATGAGGAGAAAATGATAATTGATTTTTAAAAAGAGGATTCATCTGTCCTGGTATGTTTCACACGCTCAGGTTTTCCTGCACTATGTACAAGGGGCACCTCCCTCTAAGCCAGTGGTTCTCAACCTTCCTAATGCCGCGACCCTTAATACAGTTCCTCATGTTGTACTGACCCCCCAACCAGAAAATTATTTTCGTTGCTACCTCATAACTGTTTTGCCTCTATTATGAATCGTAATGTAAATTTTGCCACTATTATGAATCGTAATGTAAATATCTAATATGCAAGATGTATTTTCATTGTTACAAAGGGGTCGCGACCCACAGGGTGAGAACCACTGCTCTAAGACCAAGTGCTTTGGGTCATTTTCATAGTAGGGTGGAAGGTCTGATATGCTCTGTGCACATCCTCCTGCACATCTCCTCGTTACTATAAGGGGAGTGTGGTCTTTTGATGACTGTGACGTGCGAGCTGATGGGCTGAGCTGGAGTACATGACAGACCCTGGCTCTGACAGCGTGGTGTCACCAGACAGCGTCCACAGGTGGCTGTGAGACTGTGCAGTGGAGCTGGTACACTGACACTCCAGCTCTGACAGCGTGGTGTCACCAGAGAGCGCCCACAGGTGGCTGTGAGACTGTGCAGCGGAGCTGGTACACTGACACCCCAGCTCTGACAGCGTGGTGTCACCAGAGAGCGCCCACAGGTGGCTGTGAGACTGTGCAGTGGAGCTGGTACACT
>NW_003852492.1:7256768-7295141 GCF_000181295.1 Otolemur garnettii | reverse complement strand
GGAGCTGGTACACTGACACCCCAGCTCTGACAGCGTGGTGTCACCAGAGAGCGCCCACAGGTGGCTGTGAGACTGTGCAGTGGAGCTGGTACACTGACACCCATCCTGAAATGTGCTCGTTCCTCTTTGTGCAGGAGGAGTTTGTGAAGTGGAAGGGCTCTCTGTTCTTCCGATTCGTCAGCACAATTACAGATTCACACCCAGACATCGCCAGGTAAACCTTTGCTCACCTGTAAGACAATGAACAATTTGCCTCAATTCTGGTATATATTTCCTTCAACTTGGTTTAGAGTTGAGTTATTTAAGATTTAGTGAGCTTTTGGTAGTTGCCAAGTAAGTGAGCAGATTTTTAAAATATTAAGCTACCTAACAAAGTTTTACTGTGTATATAAGTTTTACCCCCAAGCCCCATTCAGAGTCATCAATAAACCCTCTCAGCATTGGCTGCGTTTGCTAACAATGTTTGCTCTCCCTAAAGGAGGGATGAGGGACAGTGTATGTCTTTGTCCTATTAAATTAGATAGAATAGTAGCCACTAAATATTCATTCAACTGTGTAGATTCCTTGGCCAAATAAATGTGAATTTTGGTAAGAAGTTCAGGCTTTCTTTTAAGTGCAGAAATTGTAATGAAGAAATTCTAGGAATTAAGATGGCATTTCACAGTGTGAAACTGAGTATACCAATTACAAGGCTCCTTGGAAATCGGTATTTCTTGAGAATCAGATGAGAGGGGAGTTACTTGGCAACTATTAATTCTTATTCTTTTATTATTTTTTAAAGATTTATTTTCAAGGGATTAAGAAATGGTCTGATAGAATTTGCTACTCCGGATTATGTTAAATCAATAATACTCTTTAAAGCTAGTCTAGAGTTGGAAGATAGAATGTTGAATGCCATGTTTAAAGCCACCCCAGTGGGGAGAAGGTCTATATAAAGTTCATTAACTATAAATAGCAATAAATAATGGGTTCCTCTGGTTCTCAATATAGCTACAGTAATTTAGTCTGGGTTCCATGGAAGAATTTCTGCTCAGTTTTCTTTCAGTATAATTTCCCAAGGAGGAACACTTCACAAAACAAACTAGTAGAAGGTTAACGTTCTAATTAACACTGTCTACAGCTAGAAGCAAACAGCTAAGGCTGTCACTTTTTCTTTCCTTGCATAATTGGGAGAGGAACCAAGATAGCTGGCAACACCCTCTTCCCTTCGCCCTGCATGGGGTAGCACTGATTCTCAGGCCCCTCTTTATGCAATGCACAGCCCAGAGGTAGGCAGAATGACAAGTGCTTGGAAGGCACTCGCATGATGAACCCGGGGGTAAGATTGGTTATTTAACCTGCATTCTTCTCATTTCCCCCCACTTTTGTTAGCTGCTATAGATGTATTTTACAAAGAGCAATCATCAATGTATAAAATATATGCAGAACCTGTATGTGTGAGTGGTCAGGACATCAATCAGAAAGAAATTAGAAGGGCAGATAAGGAGATACTTTATTTTTTTTTTGTTATTGTTTGGAATTCATTAGGGTACAAAGAATTAGGTTACACTGATGGCATTTGTTAGGTAAAGTCCCTCCTATAATCATGTCCCACCCCCAAGATGTGTGCCATACACTGTAACCCCCCCATCGCCTTCCCTCCTGTCCTCGAAAGAGATACTTTACATTGTAATAAGATTATAAGCGTCCCTCTGGCATTTTAATACTTACCCCTTAAATCTTTCCATTTTATCTCTGCAATCTGGGTTTGTTAAAAAGCGTTGTTCAGGGTGGCGCCTGTGGCTCAGTGAGTAGGGCACCGGCCCCATATACCAAGGGTGGCAGGTTCAAACCCAGCCCCGGCCAAACTGCACCAAAAAAATATCCAGGCATTGTGGCGGGCACCTGTAGTTCCAGCTACTCAGGAGGCTGAGGCAAGAGAATCACCTAAGCTGAAGAGCTGGAGGTTGCTGTGAGCTGTGATGCCTCAGCTCTCTAATGAGGGCGACAAAGTGACTCTGTCTCAAAAAAAAAAAAGCACGGTTCAGATGTGGACCGTGATGACAAGGTGACTGCCTGTGCTGACTGTAATTTATGTCACTCTGCTCTGATTGCTTTCCCCTTTTATTTTTAGTTGACGTGTAATAATTGTACATATCTATGGAATACAGAGTAATATTTTGATACATACATGCAACATGTAAAGATCGAATCAAGTAATCAGCACATCTATCACATCGAACATTTACTGTTTCTTTGTGTGGGGGACATTCAAATTCCTCTCCTCTAGCTTTTTGAGAATATACAATAAGTTATTATTAACTATCTTACCCTCCAGTGCCATGGAGTGACGGAATTTATTCCTCCCATCTAGCTGTCATTTTGTAGCTTTTACATCCTCCCATCACCCAAATCTTCTCAGCCTCTGATGACCACAGCTCTGCTCTCTATTTCTACGACCTCATCTTTTTTTTTTAGTGCCTGCGTATTCGTGAGAACCCGTGGTATTCATCCTTCTCTGCCTGATTTGCTCTCTGACATTTTACACCAAAGGCTCAGCCTGTCTGCTTACATTAAATACATTAATATGCATCAGTCTTAAGTATCTGCTAATGCAGATCTTCAAAGAGACTAGAGTGGCTCTTTTTTGGTCCTGTTGGGTTTCCTGAAGATTCTGGCCTGAGCAAGTGATTCTCCCACCTCAGCCTCCCAAAGTGCTAGGATTACAGGTGTGTACACAACCTGTATGACATTTTTTTTTTTTTTGAGACAGAGTCTTAAGCTGTTGCCCTGGGTAGAGTGCTGTGGTGTCACAGCTCACAGCAACCTTAAACTCTTTGGTTTAAGTGAGTCTCTTGCCTCAGCCTCCCAAGTAGCTGGGACTACAGGCACCTGCCACAACACAGAACTATTTTTTTGTTAGTTGTCATTGTTATTTGGCAGGCCCAGGCTGGGTTCAAACCCACCAGCCCTGGTATATATGGCCGGTGCCCTAACCACTGAGCTACAGACACCAAGCCACAAGCTGAATTCTTGTTTGTTTCTTTGGGGAGTGTTTTTTATTTGAGGGTTTTCTCCATTCCTTTACAGACAGTTTACACAGTAGCCCTTGTTTAGAAGGAACTTCATTTCATGTTGAAATACTGTCTTTCAAACCTGGGTTGCTAAACAACACAGTTTGTAAAAATAACATTGACTATTATTATTATTATTTAGAGACAGTCTCATTTTGTAGCCCTTGTAGAGTGCCATGGCATCACAGCTCACAGCAACCTCCAGCTCATGGGCTTAGGTGATTCTCTTGCCTCAGCCTCCTAAGTAGCTGGGACTACAGGCACTTGCCACAACGCTCAGCTATTTTTTGTTGCAGTTTGGCCAGGGTCAGGTTCGAAACCGCCACCTTCAGTATATGGGGCCGGCGCCCTACACACTGAGCCACAGGCACCACCCAACATTGACTATTACTAAATAAGTCTTCTAGCTGTTCTTAAGTGAATTTTCCCTCAGGGAATTCCATTCTGCTAAGTAGAGTTTTACTTGTTTTCATTTCTGAGTCAGACTGCCCCTTATTTTCTAGGTAAATAGTCAAAGTGTGATTGTGTGCAGTGACATGTCGATCTAGGCTTCTTCCGTCGTGATTCCTCAGCTGCTGCCTCTGACTTTGGTTGCTGTGTATGCTCTGAACACAAACTGATTGGGACCTCAGCCTAAGGAACATCCCACGGGAGGGGGCGTGTCCATCTCCCGTAAAGTCCTAATGTGCTCCAGAGCCTCCTGTGTAGCCACAGGGACAATGGAGAGCTGACTGGTGCTCCTGTGTGGGTGGAAGCTGCATCTGAGCCCTGAAGTGAGGTTAAAACGTTGGTCTCAACTGTGTGAATGGCCCACAGTGAGCCCCGTGCTACCTCTGGTTGACCCCTCAGCCCAAACCAGCACTTTGGCTTTCCCTCACCTGCTGTCATGATGAAACAGAAACTGTCCCGTAGCTATAGTTGAACTATTTGGCTTTTGTCTCTCTACATTTGGCTTTGAAACCTTCATTTGGGGGCCAGAGGCGTCTGTACCCCAGCCTCATGTGGGGTCAAGTGCCCAGGGCTCACTGAGAGTCCGTCTCTGGGATGAGGATCCTTGCCCTACTGATCCAGACAGACAGGCTCTTGCCATTAGAAAAAAGTGATGTCTGTTCATTATTGTGGACAGTGAACTTGAAGTTGGGGGATGAAGGCTAGAGTCTCTCCAGTGACCATTGTCGTTGCATCAGCCTTAAAGAGACTGGCCCCTGCTTGAAAAAGCAGTTTGGGGTAGGTTGGTTGGGTTTTCCCTCTTGAAGTACAGCTGGATAACAACACCTTACATGAATTTTGAAAGGAAACCTGGTGGAGAAAGCCTTCGCACTAACCTTGTGTTCAAAAGGAAGCTGTGGAGTTAGGACAGACCACATGGGCTGGATGTGTCTCCAGCTTCTGATCTGATGGAGCTGTTCCTAGGGATGGACTTAGGAGCCCTGTCCGTGCTGTACGGCTCTCTTCTGTATTTACAGAGCTCCTGGTGTATTCAGAAGCTGTTGGCAAACTTTCGTTTCTCCCTCCCTTGCAGTTTTGGGGAGTTCTGCCTGGCTCATCTCTTACTGAAGAGGAATCCTGTCATGTTTTTCCAGCACTTCATCGAGTGTATTTTCCACTTCAACAACTATGAGAAGCATGAGAAGTATAACAAGTTCCCCCAGTCAGAGAGGTCAGTGAAACCACATGGGTGGTCTCGGGGAAGGAGGGGGGGAGCCAGGAGAGGGCCGGCTGGCTGCTCTGTACCTAGTAGTTGGACCCAGACCCCGGCCCAGGTATTTACGGTGGTCATTATTTTCCTTGGCAGGACAACGAAGG
The DNA here is from genome assembly GCF_000181295.1 of Otolemur garnettii. Lineage (NCBI taxonomy): Eukaryota > Metazoa > Chordata > Mammalia > Primates > Galagidae > Otolemur > Otolemur garnettii. The sequence goes on along the minus strand of NW_003852492.1, from coordinate 7,290,282 downwards.
ACAGTGTACTCCTGGGGATAGTGTGTGGTGATCACTGGGATCTCAGCAGTGGGCTGAGTGTTTGGCATGCAGCTTTTAGGATGCTGTTAAAATGCTGTAAGTCCTTGTCACCCATGACCAGGTGACGCAGTAAAATTGTCCTTTCTGCCACAGAGAGAAGCAGCTGTTTTCACTGAAGGGAAAGTCAAACAGAGAGAGACGAATGAGAATCTACAAATTTCTTCTAGAGCACTTCACTGACGAACAGCGATTCAATATGACTTCCAAAATCTGCCTTAGTATTCTGGGTAGGCCTGGTGGGTTTGGGATAAAATGCGTGCTGTAAGATGCAAATGCTGTGCTTGGGGTTTTGTTTTTATTTTTTTGAGATATAGTCTCACGCTTTTGCCCTGGGTATAGTACTCTACTGTAACAACCTCAAACTCCTAGGTTCAAGTAATCCTCCTCCCTGAGCCTCCTGAGCAGCCAGGACTACAGGCACCCACCACAACACCTGGCTATATTTTTAGAGATGGGGTCTCACTCTTGCTCGAGCTGGTCTCAAACTCCTGAGCTCAGGCAATCCAGCCACCTCGGCCTCCCAGAGTGCTAGGGTTATAGGTCTGAGCCAACACCGCACCTGGTCTCAATGCTGTGTTGATAATGGCCTGGCAGGTCTACGACACTGACAGGAAGACCCCTGTCATCTTGTTCTGGTTCGCCATGGGCTATGCCTAGGCAGCCCCACACACCCCGCAGCCCAGCTGGCCCTGGCCCTGTGAACCGCACTCTCCCCTGGGCGGAGTCTCTCCTGATCCTGTGCTCTCTCTCAGCGTGCTTTGCCGACGGCGTACTGCCCCTGGACCTGGACGCCAGTGAGTTACTCTCGGACACGTTTGACGTCCTCAGCTCAAAGGAGATCAAGCTTTTGGCAATGAGGTCCAAACCAGATAAGGAGCTCCTCATAGAAGAAGATGACATGGCCTTGGCAAACGCCGTCATGCAGGAAGCCCAGAAGAAACTCATCTCACAAGTAAGTGTGTGTTCTTCCCTAAAGAGGCCTCCTCACACCCGTGCTTCCCATCTGCCCCCAAATCTTGGTGATACTCCCCAGATCCTGATTTCATTCTTGGTGGTGGCTCTAACTCTCGTCCAGGTAGTAATGGTTCTCACATCTGTGTTTCCAACTGCACCTTCTCTCTGAGCCCGACCCCAGTTCTGCTTGCTGCCGGGATGTGCCCCGACTTACTTACTCTGTCAAAGCTGAATCAATCCTCCCTTCCTCCTGCTGCTCACCTCTCCCTTCTCCTACAGTTGGTTCTAAAGAAGGGAACTGTTACCTACAGGTTACCCAGAGGGAGCCTGGTGCCGCTGCAGACGGGAGTCTGGTGTGCCAGGCTGGGTTCTGTTGGACCTGAACGACTCTGTGGGGCAGCTCTGTCGCCATGGTGTTCCCAGAGTGTTCTCAGGCCTGGCCTGGATCGCCGATTTAAATTTCACAACCCCTGCCCCCAGGAAGCTTTGACCCCAGCTCTGTGCCTGGGACTGAGAAGGTGTTGATGACACTTGAGTGAACGCATTTAAGCCACTTCTTCAGACCGTCCCTAAAGTACCATGTGCTCCAGTTTAATTTCATTAAACTGTTTTTCTCTCTTATTCCCCTCCTGTTTCAGAAGCTCTGATAAGACTTTTTAGAAATAAGAGAGAAGCATACCCATGACTTTAAATGAGAAGAAAGAGCACTTTCAGCTTCAGAAGGATAAACATGTATGCTACTATATAATGAACTGTTTTTAATTCTCAGAGATCTATTACAAAAATATTTGTGGTTAATGATCATTCAAGGTAAAGATTTTAAAGACTTGGCCAAATTAGGTACTGCTTAATACATAGCACTTCCTAAATTTGTGCAAATTTCCACACAGAGATCCAAAAGAGAAGGAAAGCTGGCTGTCTTCATGCCTAGCTGTTGTTAGACTATTGTCCTTTCACCAGCAGGAACACACAGTGCCTCCGTGGGCAGCCAAAATGACCTGGTTTTCATTCCAAAAGGAAGGATGTTGAACAGAGGGACTGAATCTGGAGCTAGAGCCAGAGGTTCCTGATGGGTTTGTGTGGAGATACAGAGCTTCTTGCTAAATTACTTAACATATTTCTGATTCCTTTTGCTCTATTGGAAAACATGAGTTGTATTTATCCTGCCCTACTTGACAAAGCCTTCTGAGTGTTTTGAGGTGATGCTTATAAAGTCTTCTGGGAAAAAGGCAGGGGGTCTTACATACTCTCAGTATCCTAATCAGAAACGAAAAATAAACTTAATATAGTATGCTAGATTGGCTCTACCAAAAGAACTAGATCAAGGAAGAGTCTGCCTTTCAGAAGTTTTTACATCTAAGACGTGCCTTTGTTTGTGTTGCCGCAGGTTCAAAAGAGGAATTTCATAGAAAATATTATTCCAATTATCATCTCCCTGAAGACTGTGCTGGAGAAAAATAAGATCCCAGCCTTGCGGGAACTCATGAACTATCTCAGGGTAAGATTGAGCTTGTGCTTGTGGGGTCATTGTCCCCGTGCAGCTGGGTCACTGAGATCTTCTGCCAGTTGTGATGGTTCAGACGGTCAGAGAGTGACAAGTCCAAGGCTATGAACCCAGCATTGCCTGGGTCTGTAAAGGGATGCCTGCCAGACAGGCCTGTGACTTTGGGGGGGAGATGGGGAGTTTGTCCCTGGGTCCCCCTGAAGTCACCCTCCTCTTTTCCACGCAGTTGGGCTTGTGCAGAGCTGACCCATCGTGAGGGCCAGGCATGTGTTTGGTGGGGTTAGATTCTGCAGTGAGGACCTTCTCAGCTGGGATCAGAGCAGAGCCATCATTGTAGATCATCCTGGGGAGGAGTGAAGAGAAAGTTGTCATAATATTTAATTTGGTCCATGACACAGTCTCGTAACAGATGCTCCATCACGACGGCCTTGGGATCTGCCACTTGTGCACAGGCCCGTGAGGAGGCCTGGTCTGGGCAAAGCCAGCATGTGCCGTCCTAAGCGCAGAACCAAGGGAGGCCGCCCACCTTTCTGTAAAACCTTCCACTCAGAAATAAATGCAACTGGTTTTTTTTTCCCTTTAATCCATCAGAGTTATTTCTCTGTTCACATTATGTAGGGTTTTTCCTTTAAAAATACCATGAATTCTTTCCCCAAAACAGCTACAACAAAAGTATCGAGTATAGTTTTTCAAATAGCTTTTATCTTCATAAGCTAAGGTGGAAAAGATAGTATGGCAAAAACAAGAATTTTCTATTATTCTTATATTTCTATTGCCCTGTTTCAGACCTCAGAAAGGAAGATGAAGAGCTTAGATCCTAACTAGACTACTTAAACATTTAGGAGAAAGAAATCTTTCTCTTGTCTCTGGGCACTTACCCAAGGGATGGCCACAGGGTTGTTTGATATCAGTAGTACAGTGATTCTCTTCTCTGGCCTCTGGAACCCACTTCAGGTGGCAGCCAGAAGAGTTGATGGATTTCTTTCTCTTTGCTGGGACTTGCCTCCTAGCTGGAGCTGCAAAAGGTATCTTTCTCCTTCTAATACTGTTAGGTAGAATAGTTTCTTTTTCTTAGCCAAGTGGCCTTATCCCTAGCAAACCTCTTCAAGACCTAAGAACGTTCCTACCCAGATATGATAAAGGATTTTCTAGAAAATCTTCAGAAGAGACACAGAAATGGGATTATAGCATTCGAGCCTCTGGGGAAAGCTACTAAAGGCAGATGAACAGCTTTCAGACTGCGCTGCTTCCTGGGATTCCCTCCAGAAGCCGTGTCTGAGCCAGGAGATAGGAGATTGCCTGTTAACTGACAGGCATGTGGGGAGCTTGCCAAGAGATCAGAACTCGTGCTTGGTAGCTCAGTCACGTTCACCTCCTTCTGTGGTCATCGTAAGTGTGGTCACCATTTCCTTTGAATAAACATTGTACCTATTAGTTAACGTCATGTAGATGGTCCGCTTTCAGCAATATAAATTGTGACTTGCTTATGATGTGCAAAAATTCCATTCCAAAAAAAGTGTTGACCAGGCATGGTGGCTCACACCTATTATCCTAGCACTCTGGGAGGCCAAGGCAGGTGGATTGCCTGAGCTCAGGAGTTTGAAACCAGCCTGAGCAAGAGCAAGACCCCATGTCTCAAACTAGGCTGGCATTGTGGCAGGCGCCTATAGTCCCCGCTACTTGGGAGGCTGAAACAAGAGAATCGCTTGAGCCCAAGAGTTTGAGGTTGCTGTGAGCTGTGGTGACATGGCACTCTACTGAGGGTGACAAAGTGAGACTGTATGCCCCCAAAAATACAAAAAACAAAAAATGTGTTAAACAGAGAAAGGGGACCACTTGTACAGTGTTGGTGGGAGTGTGAAGTAGCACAGCCACTATGAAGAACAGTAATGATAAACAATTATAAATAATTTGTTCCATTAGTATTTATCAAGTCACGTTGGAGAATTTATGTTTTTATTCAAGAAAATATTAAAGGATGCTTCTGGGTCTGTTTCAGGAGGTGATGCAGGATTACCGAGATGAAGTCAAAGATTTCTTTGCAGTTGACAAACAGCTGGCATCAGAACTGGAGTACGACCTCAAGAAGTACAGCGAACAGCTAGCCCAGGAGCAAGAGCTGGCCAAGCAGGCAGATGTGAGCAGGGCAGCGGAGGGCGCCGACGCGGCAGCGCCAGTGCAGGTAGATGCGAAGGCTGCCCGCGGCTGGACTAGACTCTCAGTCTGCCCTCCCCTGTCCATCTGCCCACCATTTCTCAAACTCACATGTGATCAGAGGTTGGTCAGAGCGAGACCTTCAGGAGTGCTGGTGGCCATTTCCATGTGCCTTTGTTCTAAGCGACAAATACACTGATAGCTCACGGCCTCCCTTCCCACAGGGCTGCGGTACAGGAGTCTATCTGGAAAATCATTGTAATGATAGACGGCAGAATCGTAGGAGTTTGAGAAAGCAAGCTGGCAGGAGGGCCCTGTGGTCTGTAGATGCCTGGATCCACCTGGTGTCAGTTTGCCATCGGTCTCCTAGCACAGCCCTCTGCGGAGCAGGTCCTCCCAGAGGTGTTGCCGGGCTTCGCTGCTGCTCCTGGTCAGAAGCACAATGATCCCACCACCCTGAGACGTCCAGACAGATCGGTATTAAAATGTGATGAAGACCAACTAAATTATTCCTTTTTCTCTTCATGCCACACGGCTACAGTTGGCAGTTTGCTAACAGTATTCTCCTTTTTAAGAGGAAATTCTACTTGCCCAGGGCTGATAGAGTTTTAAAATAGATTGCTTATGGACTTGCTCACAGCAAGTGAAGATTACATTCCAAAGAAAGTGCTAACCAGAGAAAGGGGGACACTTGTACGCTGTTGCGGGGAATGTGCAGAAGCACAGCCACTACAGAGGGAAGGAGGGGGGTTCCTCAGAAAACCGAAAATAGAACCTCATGTGATGCAGCAGTCCCATTACTGGGGATGTATCCAAGGGAAGGAAACCAGTTTATCAGAGAGGCACCGGCACCAGCACCGTTCATAATAACCATGGAAGAACCCGAACGTCCATCAGCAAATGAGTGGATTGTGCCCAGTGGAATATTATTCAGCCATTAAAAAAAATGAAATCCTGCCACTTGGTACAACTTGGATGAATGTAGAGGTTGTGTTAAATGAAATAAGCCAGACACAGAAAGATAAAAACCACATGTGCTCACTCCCAGGTGGGAGCTGGAGAAGTGGTTCTCATGGTAGTTACCGAGGGCTAGGAAGGGTGAGGGCGGGAAGAGAATCTAGAGGTGAATAGTACAGGGAGGCCGTTATCAGTAGCAATCATCTATTGTGTATTTCAAAACATCCAGAAGAAAAGAATTGGAATGTTCCCAACACAAAGAAAAGATACATGTTTGAGATGTTGGCTGTGCTAGTTATCCTGGCCTGATGATTACATGTTAGGCGTGTTTCAGAATATCCCCTGAACCCCAAAACATGCACAGCTATTTCACATTAATCTTTTCACCTTAAAAAAAAAATGTGTTAGAAGGTAAAAACTCTGTATCTTCTCTGACAGGTTGCTCCATGTTTAGATCCTGCCGGCCAAGGAAATCCTGCCATGGCCCCTGCTGTGAGCCAGCCCTCACTGCCTGGGCCAAGCACCGGCCAGGCACCGCCTTTGACTCCTGCACCTGAAACCAGACCATCGAACAAGTTGATGCCCAAGGCCAGGTAGAGGGTCACAGAGTCTGTGATGGGGCGGATTCTCTGGGGTGGTGTTTTCAGAGCCAGCTTTGATGTCCCAACCAGACGGAGGCAGGAGAGTGTCATCACTGTGCCTGTGCCTGTCCTGCGGCCTCTTTGTACAGTCCCTACCCCACCCCCCAGGAGGTTGGAATGCACGTGGCTGAGGGATGCGCTTGCACAGAAGTGGGTGAGGACTGCAGGGAGAACCTCAGTGTCCCTGCATGTCCTCTCCCTCCGCAGGACCATGTCCCTGAGCACCATCGCCATCCTGAACTCCGTCAAGAAAGCCGTGGAGTCCAGTAGCAAGCGTCATAGACGGAGCCTGAGCGTGCTGCCTTTCACTCTGAGTTCTGGAAGCCCAGAAAAAACAAGCAACCAGGGTAAGAAAACAATATTAATCAAGCAATTAGGGTAATGGAACGATGTTTAATTCAATTTGTGCGGTCCGGAAATGTGTACCTCACACACAGTAGTCAGGCGCTCTGTCCTCCTGCGTGGTCCTCACACATTTTGTTTACTTAAAAAAAAACATGATCTTTGCACTGTCTTATGGCTTGCTTCTCTACACACACAACAGGACACAGTGGAGATTTCTCCATGAAATTTTCTGTCCGAGCTTCACTGCCGCCGGCGCTCCAGCATCCAATCTGTGGAGACAACAGTGCTTACTTCCTACTCCTCTGTTCTTGGAAACACTGGTGTTTCTCAGTGTTTTTTTAACAATCCTAAACTAGAGACAGATCAACTTTTTAATATAAGTAACGTTGCTGTAAACGTCTTTGTATGTATACCCTGGTATGTGTGTGAGCCTTAGGACCAATTCCCAGCAGTCGAAGGCCATGAATACTTTTTAAGCTTTGACAGTGTCAAACTGTCCTCCGTAACTTGTGCCAAATTTTCCTCCTGGGGGAGTGTCTGTTTGCTTACTTAGAAACACTGGTTTGGGGGAGGGGAGGGTGATTGGTGGGACCACACATATGGTTCATCTTACAAGGGTTCATGCAAATCTTTCTAAATGTAGAATATAAATGTCTTAACACACTAACTAAGAAAATGCCATGAAGGCTGTGTTAACCAGTTTGATGAAAATATTTCAAATTGTATATAAAACCAGCACACTGTACCCCATGACTGCATTAATGCACACAGCTATGATTTAATAAAAAAGAAAGAAAGAAAAGAAAATGGTAGGGTTATGGACAAAAAAAAAAAAAAGAAAATTTCCCATTGTCTTTGCTGAGCATTATAGACCAAAACTGGTAGGGTTTTAATTTTTTTTTTTTATCTAAATGAGAACAGACTTGACTTACCTTAAATTTTCATTGATTTGTATTTCTTTCTCAAGTGCCTTTTTATAAGACTACTTTGAACATGGGGGATGTTAACTTTATCATGTGTTTTGTAAATTTTTCTTTTGGTCACTTTGTTCTTTGATACTGCTTTGAATTTTTTTGACAGATAACACTTTTTTTGTTTTATCCCAGCATCTTCATACAGCTTGGAGCGAGAGTCCAACAGGGCCATTAACCACACAGCGAAACGGGCAATCAGCACCCCCAACAGTAAGTAACTGACTTCCCTACATCGGCTTGTCTCTATTTGCTGGAGTTGTACTGAACCCTGCCTGTTGTAAGGTGGCTCTTTGAACTGGAGAAGGCCCCCCCGGTGGTCAGCAGCATGGTGGTGCATCGCAGGTAGTCAGACCTGAAATCCCTGTGATTTCTGAGGGATCATAATAGCTTCATCAGTTGAGGACTCACTGAATATCAAGCACTCTTCGTGCTTGGATACATTAACTCAGCTAAATGTCATGTGAGAGACCTATTCACTCAGCTAAATGTCATGTGAGAGACCTTCACATGACAGGTGGTGATGCTGAGGCACAAAGAAGGTAGGTTAGCAGCCTGGACAGTACGCACAGAGGCAGCCCCCTCACTGCCCCGCTGCTGTCCAGCCGCCCCCAGTGCTCCGGAGGCAGCTCTGCTCTGGCAGATGTCGGCACTAGCACCTCTGTTTCAAAATACAGATGAGTTAGACAGGCAAAATATTTTCTCCCATTATTTTGTTATATAGCTCCTTGTCCCAAATCCTGTGAAAACCATTATTTTGAGAAAATTATTGTAGTCTGAAGAAATTCTTAGCCAGGTCTGGTAGCTAAGCTTGGCATAGCCCCATACGCTCAAAAGGCTATGGCGGGAGGATGTCTTGCCACCCGCAGTAGAAGGCTGGCCTGGGGAACATAGCAAGACTTCCTTCCTTAAGAAAAAGAAAGAAATTCCTGTAGTCCCAAATCTGCAGTGCAGTTTACAAGACCCTGCCCGGTGCGTGCCTGTGTGCCCCGTACTCTCCACCCCAGCCATGTCCCAGTGCCAGCAGCCCACCAGGCTCTTCTTTGACCCGGCCCTCACACCACACCCTCGTCCAAATTGTCCCCTTGTGGGACCTCCAGGCCAGGGCAGGTGCCCCTCCCGTGGCTGTGATCCTCTCTAGCACTCACCACACCCTGCTTTCGTTGTCTGCCCTGGCTCTTCTCCCACTTCTCCACAGGGCCTGCCCCAGTGTCTGGAACCTGTCGGGTGGTGAACTGGATGGCAGAGCTGGGAGCTGAGCTCAGGCCCCTGGTCCCACCTCTGTGCCCCTTCCCAGCCTCTGTCCAGTCCTGATGTGGGGCATTCGGGGATGGGACAGTGTAGGGTGTCCCCGCAGTAACAAGCCTCAAGGTAGCAAATCTCCATTCAGTTGCACTTGGCCGTTCCTTTTACTGAGTGCCTGCTGTGTTGTAGCTGCTGGCTTACGGGTTGTTACCTGTGCTGCTGTGACCCTGCAGAACATGTAATGGATTGCATGATTGTCATCCAGGAATTCCTTTTAAAGGAGATTGTCCCACCACCCCCTCCCTGGATGACAACTAAAAGTCATGACAGCTTTGTCACTAAAGGCAGGGGTAATTTAGAGGACCTGTACATTGAACAGATGCAATGTCACATATGTAAAAATTCAGCCTCTTTCACACAGAAGAGCTGCTGTGTGTTCTGTGTCCCTGTCAGCAGCACCAGGTGCTACTGTTCTGGCAGTTGGGGACCAGAGAATGAAGAGGTGGGAAGAATGCCCCTCGTTTGAATTTCACTCATACAATGAGTCCCTGATCTCAGTCCTGGCTAGAAGCCTTTGTCCCTCTGTCTCATTTGCATGTGTGAAGCCACCTTTGCCCTGAACACGGGGCTCTCAGGTGTCCTGGGGCCAGCAGAGGATGCCCCTTCCCCAGCCTTGACCCTAGCGATGCTGTTTCTGTCCATCTCTCTGTCTGCTGAACCAGGAAGACATGCTTGAGGAAGGGTCTCCTGTTAGCTCTCCTCGGAAGAATTATTAGATAACTCAAAAGCACTCAGTTCTGCTTTCTTTATAGTTTATAAATACAGATTTTTATGACAACTCTAAGTTTAAATGGGGGTGACTGTCAGGAAGTATCTCAACTTTTCAGAGCACACCAGTGGCTCACGGATAGTGTTCAACAGAGACAAAGTGGTTTTGCTAAGTGGAATGAACTAAAATCAGAACTAAGATGTTAACTGAAAGTCTTTGGGGGCTTTTAGCGGGTACCTCTTACTGCTGTAATCCAGGCAGCAACGATGCCTGTGCCTTTGATTCTAAGCACAGTGCACGGGGATCTAGCAGCCATGACACAGGGGCTTTTCCAGAGTGGGAGACTTCCCTCTGGAGTGCTGCCAGGCTTCCAGACAGGAAGAGCAATGTGTGAGTAAGGAAAGGGAATTTCTAATGACAGCACGAGGCAAGGCCTCCCGGGAACAGGAATGAGCAGAACCGAGCTGTTTGTCACGGCAGTGGGAGGAGAGACTCCTCTGCTGGGGAGCAGCTGTCAGGTGTGCGGTGCTGCGCTGCCGTGATGAGCTTCCCCACGCAGACAGGAAGGTACAGCCTGTACTCACAGGCAGGTCAAGTGTGAGGGCCTCCCTGTCCTGCCCACACTCAAGGAAGAACTCTGAGGCTCAATTCACAGAAAAGACAGCAGGCTCTGGGCACGTGCTCTGCTCCTGAGATGGAAGCTTGTACAAAGGTACAGCCCCAGAGGGGCAGGGCTGCACAGCGCTCTCAAAGCCACAGTGGGGTGCAGTCAGTTGGGGGAGGCAGAGAAGCTGAGTGTGCAGACACAGGGTGACAGGAGAGGTCTGCTCAGCCCCTGGGACAGGGGAGCATGGGGATCAGGGCCCGTGTGCGGGTGTATCCGGTGAGTCTGTACAGGTAGCTTGGGACCAGCTCAGAATGAAGGTGGGTTTTAGGCTTGCCTTGAACATGGAGCTCTCAAAATACCTAAGCAGGGCAGTGACGTTACCAGCTTCTTGATTAACCTGACTCCAGTGACGCAGGGGATAATAGCTGCTAAATCACAGGAGGCCCTGGCATTTCTTCAGCACTCTGTTTGCTCTGCCAGGTGCCGTGTTACCCCTTACATGATAATCCTGTTCACTGCTGACAAGCTCCCTGTGCGGGAGGTGCGTTTTCCCCATTTATGAGGCGAGGGGCCTTGAGGTTAAAGAAGCTCACACGACCAGTAAGACACAGAGCCCGAACTCCCAGCCTGTCTGCTCTGCAGTCTGTGTCCCTGACACCCGCTCTCCTGCCTTGAGTGTGGGCAGGACGGGGAGGCCCTGGGAGGACAGCACCTCAGAATTTCAAGGGCTAGGGGTCAGAGGCAGGGTGACAGGGAACAGGATGGAGACGCTTGGGAGGTAGAACTGACAGGACTCGCTTACTGACGTCATGGGGAGGAGTAGGCTTGATGCCGTATTTCGAGCTAGGACGGCCCACTTGGCAGCTGGGAATGTAGAAGGAACATGTCATGGAGGGGAGGCCATGAGCTGGGGGGGTGTCTTCAGGAGAGCCAGGGGAGCATGCTAGCAAGCGTGACTGGGACTCGGGAGGGAGGGCTGAGGAGCTGGCAGCTGCTGGGCAGCACATGACAGTCACCGAAGTCATGGGGTTGGGGAGGAGCCAGAGATGGGGACCAGTGAAGCAGCCACGGGAGGGCCCTGGGGAGAGAAAGGAAGTTAGGAGAGACGGAAGGGAGAATTCCCAGGAGGAAGGCCGGAAGGCCGTCACTGGGATACCGCAGATGAGCAGTAAAGCAGAAACCTCTGACCACTCCGTGGCTGTCCGCTGCCTGTCTCCTGCCAGCTTCTACCTAACAGTGGTGTTCCCTTTACCCAGATACCATCAGCGACGTCACGTTTGGAGCAGGAGTCAGTTACATAGGGAGCCCACAGACCCCTTCAGTCAAAGGTAAGATCTCAGTTTCCTTCTAGACTGATAGCTTAGCTGCCTGAGGTTCTGGGGAGACTGAATTTGTATCTGACTCCCTTCCAGAGAAAACTGAAGTCCAGAGTCAAGGAAATGACATTTTATGTTTATCGTTGCCTGATAAGTCGTAAGTTTACCAAAGAATTCATTTTGAGGTGGCCATTTTTGTCAGGGTTAATGTTTTAGTTCCAGAATGACTGTGCCTTGTGTTTCCTAGGCCTCCACAGCCTCCGCAGTGGAATGTGAAGTCTCCAGCCAGGAATAAAAATACCCCAACCCCCAGCAGGAGATCCCTCCGAAAGACCCCCCTGAAGACAGCCAACTGAAGCGGTACATTCCAGCAGGTGTCTAGAGACTGCCAGGGCCCTGGAAGAAACACTTCTGTTTCCTACACTTGAAAAGGCAGATGGGTCCCTTTCTGTGCCCCTGGAGTGCCGTGCTATTGTAGATACCAAAGCTCTTCCTCAGGATCCCAGCACTCCAGTTGCTCTCCTTGTCTCCTTTTATATTGCTCTGTTACATCTGTAGTTACAAATCATAAAAGAGAAAGGCCAGATTTAGATTTTCTTATCCTAAACCTAACCTATTTAATATTATAACTTTATGGGGCAGTGCCTATGGCTCAAAGGAGTAGGGCACCGGCCCCATTTGCCGGAGGTGGTGGGTTCAAACCCAGCCCCGGCCAAAAACTGCAAAAAAAAAAAAATTTTAACTTTATTCCCTTTGAAAGTGTCATGTCATTCAGATAAGCTATTATCTGGTCTTTATGGAAGACAACTTAAAAACTCCAGCCTTCTTTTCTAAGCCAAGTCTCTATTAAGTATTTTCCCATATCTAATGACAGAATTTAGATTGTAGTATCTTTTCCATTATTTATAACTGCAGATTTTTTTTAAAAATGTACAGCTTTCTAAAATGAATAAAAATTAGCACAAATACAGCCTGCCGGTATTCAATAGTATCTTTCTATGTTTACAACAGCACTTTTATAGTGGTCATATCGGAATATGGAAGTTTATAAAGTGGTGAGGAAGAAGGAAACTAAAGCTGCCCTATTAGGAAAAAAATGGTTCATCTGCCCACCTGCCTCCTAGTAACACATCCTTGTTAGTTCAGAAGCAATCGTGTGTCCCTTCTCCAGAGTGGCCCTGATGCTGATTTGGGCTCGACAGTGAGGACTGACTTGTGTCTCTTCATTTGGCACCATTACGAAAACTTGTAACTGTCCAAGAATGTTCAGAAACAAATGCAGTTGGTTCATGTTTCCATCCCAGTATTACAGAAACAAAAGTACAAAGTTGCTGCTTAGCTGTGTTTTTAATAAAAATGTGGTAATTAGTTCAGGGGTTCCATTGCACTCTCACTCATGAGCCGTGACACAGGAGGACTTTCATTGGTACAGTGAGTCACAACGCTGCTCTTGCATGAGCAGACCGGCCACTAGTCCAGGGGATTTCCCCAGTGGACTGTGGTGGACTATGCTATTTCCCATGTACGTGTAGCTAACAAAATGCCAGAAGAAGAGGTAAACCCAACGTAAAAGCAAACAAAAAACAAATGAAACAAAGTTTGTTTGTTTTTTTAAAGCTTTTATAATTGAAGTTTAACAGATACCAAATGATAGGTGTGTTAGTACAAGTCTGTAACATCTATGTACAGCAACATCCATACCCATGGCAGAATCACAGCCTCAACAGGGCCTCTGGAGTCTTCAGTCACATCCATACCTTACAAGGCATGAGTGTTTTCTCCAGTCATAGACAACCACTTCCCAGACTCCACTTTTCACTTCTCTCTACTTCCTCATGCCCAGGTCCCATGGCACTAGGGCAGAAGGTTGTAGTATAAGAAGGGAGATGATAAGACTACCCTGTCACTATGACAACCAAGGAGGAGACTGGAGTGTTAATCCCAACAGTCAGACTGGGGAGCTACCTCTTTTCAGCAAGAGGAAGCAAAGATGAAGCCACAGTCTTAACTCTAAGCACTGAAGACGCCAACGCAGAAGACAGTGATCAGTGAGCGCCAATTCTCATAGCAAAGGATTTCATACGACTTAGAAAAGTCAGCATAACCTCAAGTATTCAGTTAAAAAAATGGTCAAAGTATAAAAAAATTAAGACACTGAAAGCTGAAACATAAGGTGACCAGGGTCATCTATGAAAACCACCCTCAGGCACACAGTGGGATGAGGCGCCCCTTCTGAGAAGCTCCTCACTTCAGACCACTTCCCATCATGGGTCCAACACCGCACTGTATTTGAGGCTGAGAACATCTGCTCTTGAACAATGGCTTCTGGATGGTGTGCTGATGCCCCCACAAAGGGAGCATGTCTCAGGCAGATAAAAAATTTAAAATCAAAATGACAAGCCTGCTTCTGATTCAGGCTTTTGACTTTCCTCCCATCAGGCTTTCACCCGGCTACACTACTGATATTCTCCCAGAGGCTGACCTGGCCCTCCACTGGATGGTTCATTCGGAAGGGAGACAGAACCTTCAGTCTCTGGGTGTTTTCTGTGTGGCAAGGAGGAACAGCACAATTCATTTTCTTTTAAAACTATTGTAGCTGACAAATTTGATTTCAAAATTGCCTGTGGTCCCAGACAGTATTAAGAACTATATAAATAATTACAACCACCTTTAAAAACAAATAGCAGTAGCTGCTTTGCTTTGTGAGCTATTCATAGCCAAAAAGAGGTCTGTCACAGGAACCCAATGGCTGGGACGCTACATGGAAGACACCAACTTTCCTAAAGTGTCCACCTTAGAGTGTCCTGGAATGAACCTCATGGCACATGAACGACACTTATATCAAAGCTCATCAGGACACAGGCACAGCGGGAGCTTTAGAGGGGCAGTGGGCGCTCCGCGCAGCACGTGGAAGGTAACAGCTCATGCTGATCTCGTGTGGCACTAACGTAACCCTGCCAGGTGACTGATGTGGTTTGTGGTGTACATCGAACAGCTTCTGGATGGTCTCTGGGCATATATAATTTTAGTAATCTCAAAAAAAGGCAACCTTTCAACTAGTAATCTTAGTTCAAAGCTAACCTGAGAGCTACTTGGGTTTCTTTTGGAGAGATATAAACATGTCAACATTGCTCAACTGGAACGTCTAGAGGTTTCCTAAGCAACAATGGCCTGATGTAGATAACATTAAGTACTCTTGTGAAAAATGCTAAAACTTATGTGGAAAAAGGAATGTTCCAGTAAGCTTCCATTGGGCAAAATACTCTTCATTAATGATACTTTCCAATTTAACACTAGTAGTTTGGTACATCTACCATAAATTGAACTTTTTTAAAAAAATATGTTATTTAACATTATATGACAATATACGTAGTATTTACAGTTTAAATAGAAACTTTCTTTTCAATAATCAAAATACATCCTTAGCAAAAATTTAGAATGCAAAATGTTATAAAATAAACAAGACCCCATAGAAAAGCTTTTTTAGTACCATTTCTGTCTTAGCCTAAATTAAGGGTTTTCCTTAAATCCTGATACCCTCTTAGACAAGCAGGGTTCCTCAGGTAAGAAGATCCCTCTTCCAGCAAGCAATTTACCTTGCTGATTTTGGTTGTTTTTTATAAAATGCTGATCCAAAAAGATTCCCCAGGATGGACACTACGACACCAATTGACAGAGCCTTTAAGAACTGTGCAGTGGGGTCTGTGGGCCAATGAACCAGGTCATTGTGAGTCTTTTCCGGATTCACTGCTGCAGCCTCTATGGTTACCAAGGTTTCATGCTGTAATTCACATTCGGGGGCTACCCAGATACCGCCTCACCTCACGGTGCTCAGCCTGGCTGATGAACAGTCAGCAGATAAACTGGCTTCCCAGGTCCATAGCGCCCAGCACAGCAGAGTGTGTATGAGCAAGATCTATAAGATCAGCCTAATACTGTGTGGGAATCGGGCCAGCAACAGGCCAGGAATCCAACTCAGTGAACACTTACAGTTTCTTCTCGTGTGGTTACTGTCCATCTTGAGGAAAATTCTTTTATTCATGTGGTTAAAGAGTAAGAAAGGAGTAGTGGTCAACTTTGCCCAAAACTAAAAGCTTCTGCATGAGTGTCTAGCTTTGTCCAGGTGCACCCGGCTCACAGCCCTTGACAGAAGTTTCTAGCAGAGGTATTTGCATGTTCTCAGCCACACCAAGTCTCAGATCACAAATGACGACTTGTGTCTGAAGTCACCCTGCAAAGCCAACACAAAGTTAGAGCCATCGAGGGACAAGTAGAGCAGCAAGAAGGGAAAATCCTAATCAAATCTAACACGGGCTAGGCTCTGTCCCTAACAAAAAAAGTGGGGCAAAACTATGAACAAATGAAATAACTCTTAAACAGGAACATCTACTGACACTTGCAAAGCATGAATCCCATTAGTGTGTACACAATACTGTCATCTGCCTATGGGGACCCCATGGTTTCCACAGAGGAACATGGTTTTCTCTGCTGTGTACACCTAGAATTTCAGGTTTCTTAAATGATTACCTCCTCCTCTGTCCTGATATAGTTAACTCCATCTGATTTCCCTGGGTTCTTGTAACTGTGAATAGGAGAAGACAACAGTTCAGTGCCATGGTTCTATCAGTGCCAGCTTGAACAGGGCTTTTTCATGGAAAGCAGGCTCACCTTTCTCCATCCTGTTTATTGTTGATGAAGTAGCCACGTCTGTATGCACAGCAGATCCCCAAAGTAATCAGGGCCAGTACAGCAAGGACAACCAAGACCCCACCAATAATACCGCCAATGTTCAGATCATCTGAAGAAAAGGAGGTTTCAGCAAAGAGACGATCCACACTGCTCTTATCAAAGACTCTGGCCCCTCGTGCCACCTCCTCACCCACACCTCATACCACTACAACCAGAAAAGCAAATTGAGAACATAGGCTAGATACCATAACCCTAACTTCCAGGTTAAAAGTACTGAGACTTCCACAGTTCAAATGCAGTTGAACTTAAAAGGGGCTTACATTAAAAGGGGCTTGGCATTTTCAGCCAAAAAATCCTCTGGCTAGGGCAGCACCTGTGGCTCAGTGGGTAGGGTACCAGCCCCACATACCAAGGGTGGCAGGTTCAAACCCAATCTCGGCCAAACTGCAACAAAAAAAGGGCCAGGCATTGTGGTGGGCGCCTGTAGTCCCAGCTACTTGGGAGGCTGAGACAGGAGAATCGCCCAGGAGTTGGAGGCTGCTGTGAACTGTATGACCACATGGGAATCTGCCCAAGGTGATAAAGTGCGACTCTGTCGCTACCAAAAAAAAAAAAAAAAAAAATCCTCTAGCTAAATGGCTGAGAATATTAATGGAGGAAATGGTTACAACAAGGACAGAATAAACCAGAGGATGCAGGAGGACTTGAGAGTCCTAAGGAAGAAAAAAATCCCTAATTCCCAAGGCCTTCCTTTGTTGTGGATTATTTAGAGGAAGAAAGCTAATTTTAAGCCTTCTTAAAAGTAAAAAATACTAGATAAGAACTTGACCTTTCACTTCACTGGCAACCTGGCCTCCTATCTAAGTCCTTTCGGAGGAAACTCTGGTATTCTTTTTTCCCATTTCTATGTTCTGGGCAAAAGCCCCAGGTCCACTTCAGGGTGAGGTGCTGCAGCTATTTACTGTATGCAAATAGAAATGCATAGAAAAATATGCTGGGAGTCCATCAACAAAAGCCAGTTACATGGGAGTTGTTAAACTTCTCCCTTACCCTAGGACTTGGTTCTCAAATCTGAGTATACACTTAATAATCATGTGAAATTTTGGTTTTTAAAATGTCGGTTCTTAACCCAACTATGAGAATGACATGAAGGCTACGTTGGCCAATTGCATGAGAGTATTTCAAATTGTACATGGAAACAACACACTGTACCCCATTATAGCATTAATGTGCACAACTATGATTTAATAAAAATAAATAAAACGTCAGTTGTCTTGGCTCGGCGCCTGTAGGTCAGTCATTAGGGCGCTGGCCACATACACAGGGGTTGGCAGGTTCGAACCTGGCCTGGGCCTGCTAAACACCAAGAACAACTACAACAAAAAAATAGATGGGCTTTGTGGCGGGCGCCTGTAGTCCCAGCTACGTGGGAGGCTGAGGCAAGAAAATCGCTTAAGCCCAAGAGTTTAAGGTTGCTGTGAGCTGTGACGCCACAGCACTCTACCAAGGGCAACATAATGAGATTCTGTCTCAAAAAAATAAAATACAATAATTAATTAATAATAAATAAAATGTCGGTTCTCAAGCTTCATTCCTAAAGATTCAATAGGTTTAGGGCCAACAAAGAAACAGTAACCAAAAAAAAAAAAAAAAAAAAAAAAGAAAGAAAGAAAAAACCTTCAGGAAGAAACAACCCTAAAGCAGTTTTCCACACTGAATGAGAAGAATCCTCTAGAGTGGTCCCAAATGAAGCTTATCAGCAAGTAATTTTTTTGAGATGGAGTCTTGCTATTGCCCAGGCTGGACTTGAACTCCTGGCCTCAAGCAATCCCCCTACCTCACCCTCCAAAGCAGCTGGGATTACAGGCAGGAGTCGCCATACCCACCTTTATGAGGCCGTTTTGGAAAACACTGCTCTGGAGGTGGCTACAAACAGGAAGGAGGGATTCAAGAAGACCCCCAAACGTTTTGTACACATCCCATCTGCCCCCATGCTGCCCTCAACACCTCCCTGAGAGAAGCAGTCCTCCCAGATAGTATCATCAGAGAACAGGGAAAAACACTGGGCTGAAGCTCTTTCAGTTTCCTACAAAATGGGTATGACTGGGTACGTTTCTAGAGGTCTCACACCACCTTTTATTTTGATAATTCTACCAATTACCAAAGAAATAAAGTTTGTTAAGCATGTTGTGACAGTTACGTGACTGGCAATGTTTTCAACAGCAGAAGGCCCTAAAAAGTCCACTTTGGGGACCCACTCATCTAGACTCCGAGGGTTCTCGTCCATCCCTTCCATGTCCAGTGGACTTTAGTGGATACAGTCACAGCTCCACAATAAAGCTGACATGGCAGAACAGCTGTCTAAACTGACAGTCTAATGTTAAATTTAAAATCCTCTATTCACTTCCCCGTCTTCAGACGAAATCTTTTCAGAAAGTAACTCACAGACTTCCATCTCCTGCTCCGCACACCTGGCAGAGCCTGCGTCATTGGAAGCAATACAGTAATACTGTCCCGAGTCCTCCTTGTGAACAGCACTGAAAACCTGTTTCAGGGAACAAGTGAACATCAATCACCAGGCAGACCTCTGAGGGACCAGACAGAGCTGGCCAGGCCAGAGCCTGCTGAGTCCAGCAGGGGGTCACACGACCCACCCCGTGTCTCCTTTTGGTTTCCTACGGCCTCCCAGGCACTGTGCGGGTTCCTTCCTGACAAGCTTCCCTGACACTTTCGCCTGAGGGTTCCCCAGTCAAGACACCAACACCTCACAAGGAGTAGAACTTTACTTTTATTCTAGTAAAGGAACTGATGGTAACTGTTCCTCAGGGAACATTTTGGCAAAACAAATATGGAAGATCCTGCTGCAATCTGCCTGGTAACTACACGTAGTTGGATACGCCAGACCCACAAAGCACCTCCCAAAAGAGAACTCTACAGGGTGAAAGCCTGGTGTCACCTGCTGTGAGGTCAGTCCATCCTCCACGCAGGACCAATGTGTTTCCTCTTCCCCCACCACCACTGCTTAGTTACGAAACAAATTCCAGACACTTTATACATAAATACTTCAGGGTGAATCTCTAGAAGGTAAGGACCCTTAAAAACCATTATCCCATTATTATGCCCACAACAACCAGCAATTGCTTAATATCAAATATCCCAGTAAGAATCAAATTTCCTTTATTGCCTCATAATGCTTTTGATAGTAGGTGACCCACATCAGGCCCCTCCTGATCCACTGTTAACATCTGTTTAACATCCCTCCCGTCTCTTTAATCTACAGGTCTCTCCTTTATTTTACTCCCTTCAAATCTACTTACTTATGAAAGGAGGAAGTCATTTTTCTTCTTTCATCTCCAGCACTCTGGAGAGTCAAGCTTTTGTCTTAAGAGTTTCACTCTCTCTTAATAACTATTCTTTCCATAGTAAGCATACCTTGCCCCAACAAAGACATCTCCATCTTCACTTCCTAGAAGAGATCTTACCAGAGTGCCTGTTTCAGAGTTTAAGAGAAACGAGGAATTTCGAAATCTGGGATTGGCTCTGGAATCTGTTGGCAGCGGCACGTCGTTGCGATACCAGCTGTAGTGAGGCCGCGGGGAGCCCTCGCTCTCCTGGCAGTGCAGCGTTGCTGTCTTGCCTACGGGTACGGCCTTCGGTACCCTGCATGTTGGGGTAACTGGCTTCACTGTAGGAAAACAGGTTGGTATTTAAGACCTCAGCAACATGGCTCTATTTTTGTCAAAGCCCACCAGAACTCAGCTCTGAAGACCAGAAAGCCAGCCAAGGGCTCTCGCACCACAGTCGCCATGGCACATGCGCAGACTGATCAGCCACCACTGCACCCTGCCCTCCAGCCCATCCCACGCAGGTGCCACCCCACAGGCCCTTCTCACCCTTTCCACCTCCAGGCGGGAGCTGTGGAAGAGGCAGGGACTATGTTATAGCACCTCCTTTACCTGGAGGGACGTAGCTTCTCCACCCACCTCCCGCCCCAATTCCTCTCACCTCCTTCCCCAACTCTGCACTCTCAGATTTCAAGTTTGCCCTCCCTAAATCGTGTGCTACCCTCAGGGATACACCCCTGGAAGAAAAGAAATCAAAAGAAATTGATCTCTTTTATTCTCCAGACAGAAACTCACGAGGCCTGAAAGGGGCAAAATGTTTTTCCTTCACGAGTTCCTACCTTGCACAATTAACTGAATGACAATTTCATCTATTTCTTTGCGATCATTTCGAGCAACCACCTCACAGCGATAGAGGGCTGAGTCTCTCCGTGTCACATTCCAGATCTTCAGGGAAGTTTTCCCCAAAAGTTCTGCACGACCTGCCAAGTCTCCTGTAGAAAAGAAGCCAAGGGGCACTAAAAACTCCTTTAAAGATTTCTCTGCCCCCTGGAGAGGATGGTTTTGGAAACCAGAATTTGATGCCATTGTAAGAAGACTGCAAATTGGTTTATGTTTCTATTTCCAAATAACAGAAGTGAACTCCCTGAGGACAGGAGCCGTGACTTCTCCTATTTATAACCTGAGCATCAAAAATAGTCCCTGGTGTCTAAGAGGCACTCGTTACATGTTACATGTGTCTCTCTTGGTCAAGCCAGGAACCTCATTCTCATCACTTCCAGAAGGGATTTCCCATTAAAAGAAAAAATAAACAACATTAGAAAAGTAACTAAAATTCCACAAATGATACCAGGACAATTGGATGTCCACATGCAAATGAATGAAGTTTGACCTCTACCTCACTCCATATGCAACAAAGACCAAATGTCAGAGTTAAAACTAAAACTTTTTCTTTTTTTGAGACAGAGCCTCAAGCTATCCCCCTGGGTAGAGTGCCATGGCTTCACTGCTCACAGCAACCTCCAACTCCTGGGCTCAAGCGAGTCTCTTGCCTCCGCCTCCCAAGTAGCTGGGACCACAGGCGCCCGCCACAACGCCTGGCCATTTTTTGGTTGCAGCCATCATTGTTGTTTGGCGGGCCCGGGCTGGGGATTTGAACCCGCCACCCTAGGTGTATGTGGCTGGTGCCTTAGCTGCTTGAGCCACAGGCACCGAGCCACAAAACTAAACTTTTTGGAAAAAAAAATGACAAATACTCTGGATCTTGTATTGAGCAAAGGTTTTTTAGATATGATACCAAAAGCACAAGTACACACAAAAAAATTATATTGGACTTCAACAAAACTAAAAGCATGCTTCAAAGGACAAAAGTAGGTGAAAAGACAACCCCCAGAATGGGAGAAGACATTTGCAAATCACAATCTAACCAAGGACTAGTGTCCAGAAAACACAGAGTTTATAACTCAATAACAAAAAGATACATAACCTAACTTAAAAAGGAATAGAAGATTTGAGAATAGACATCTTTCCAAAGAAAATATAGAAGTCATCAATAAGCACATTAAAAGAGGATAAAATGACAACCACACTGAGAATAAGCCGGGCATCATGGCCTGCAGTCACAGCTACCTGGGGGGCTGAGGCAAGAGGACTGTGTGAACCCAGGACTGGAGCTTTGTGTGAGCTAGGCTGACACCACGGCACTCGACCCAGGGTGACAGAGTGAGACTCTGTCTCAAAAAAATAAAACAAAATAAACACTGAGAAACCACTTCATAGCCACTTGGATGTCTAGGTCCAAAAATAGTCAGACAATGTCAAGTGCTGGTGAGGACGTGGGGAATGTACTGCCGGTAAGAGCATAAAATGGTGAAACAGCTTTGGAAAATACTTGTTAGTTTCTTAAGAAATTAAACATGCAACTACCCTAAGACCCAGAAATTGTACTCTTGTTCATTTATCTCAGAGAAATGAAAACATATGTTATATAAAAACCTGTACACAGCCTAATTGATAATAGCCAAAAAGGAGAATGATCCATGTGCACGTGAACTGAAGTTGGCCTGTCTACAAGTCAGCATTATCCAGCTATAGAAGGGAATGGAGGACTGACATATGGTACAACACAGATCAACTCCAAGAACATTATGCTAGGAGAGAGAAACCAGCCACAGAAGATGGCAGGCTTCCATCATATGAAGTGTCCTCAACAGGCAAGTTCCCAGGAATAGATAGTAGACTAAGGGTTGCTAGGGCTGGAAGGAGGGAATTAATGGGTATGGGTTTCCTTTTGGGCTGATAAAATGTTCTGGAATCTGACAGTAGTGATGCTTTCACAACCACATCAATACACTAACAGCCACTGCATTTTACATTTAAAGGGTGATAATTATGCTGGATGAATTATAAAAACAATTTAAAGCATAAACAGACATAGTAAGTCTTTCAAAGAAGCATGAAAAACCTGGAAAACAAATAGAGGAAGGAGTTAGGAGAAAAATGACACAAAAAAGTAGAAATTATTTATTATTAAACCAGACAACTAGTGACAAGTATATGCAGGATTTACCATAACAAAAACAGGAGGATGCTCTTACAATAGGGAGTAACCATTTTTACTAAGAAGGTTTGTTACCCAGTCCTCATTAGAGGATTAGAACTTTTACCATGTAAAATACAGTAAATGCAAATTCGCTGGGGCACTTGCAGTATAGTCCTACACTGAGACAACAGCAGAGACCCAGGAGATCCAAGTTGCCCTTCAGCCTTCTTATTCTGTGGGGTAAACACCACCCCTCATACTCCTCATGCCCGCAGATACAAGTAAAATGTTTAATCCCCCAAAAGAAAGTTCTTTAAAGAATTTCTCACTTGGTTTCTCTGGTGATCTAAACTGAATGTACAGGTTTAGCAGGGTCAGCCTGAATGGCCGAAGAAAACGGATTTGTTTTCTGACAATAACATTTCCTTTTCTTTCAAAAACAAACAGAAAAAAAAGATGTGAAGAACAGACTTCATATTAGTGGGAAAACAAAACTTTTTTTTTTATTGAATCAGAAAGAATTTTTTTTTTTTTTTTTTTTTTTGACAGAGCCTCAAGCTGTCGCCCTGGGTAGAGTGTCATGGCATCACAGCTCACAGCAACCTCCAACTCCTGGGCTTAAGCGATTCTCTTGCCTCAGCCTCCCAAGTACCTGGGACTACAGGCGCCCACCACAACACCCAGCTATTATTTGGTTGTAGTTGTCATTATTTTTTGGCAGGCTTGGGCTGGATTCAAACACACCAGCTCTGGTGTATGTGGCTGGTTCCCTAGTCGCTGGGCTACAGGCGCAGAGCCAAAACTATTTTTAAGATCCACTGACTCGGCTCGGCGCCTGTGGCTCAAGTGGCTAAGGCGCCAGCCACATACACCTAAGGTGGCGGGTTCAAATCCCCAGCCCGGGCCCGCCAAACAACAATGATGGCTGCAACCAAAAATGGCCAGGCGTTGTGGCGGGCGCCTGTAGTCCCAGCTACTTGGGAGGCGGAGGCAGGAGACTCACTTGAGCCCAGGAGTTGGAGGTTGCTGTGAGCATGATGCCATGGCACTCTACCCAGGGGGATAGCTTGAGGCTCCATCTCAAAAAAAAAAAAGATCCACTGACTCCTGATGATACAGAAAACCCCAAGGAGAAAGACTGTAGTTCAGGCTATTCCCACAGACTTTCTCAGCTTCTTGAACATTCCTATGAATGTACCTGCATTTGTACCTATTTGTTTCTTCCCTCCTGTCGGGAGGGCAACGTCCTCCCCCAACCCATCAAAGCTGAGTCCTAGCACTTCTCCTTCACAGCTCAGGCCAACATCAGCTCCTCCTGGGTTGTGCAAAAAAACTCTGATGTGGTATCTCTGAGTTTTGCCATCCCCAACCTCTCCTCTGCAAAGCAGCCACTTGAGTCTTATGAAGAGCAGATGTGACAGGGCACTTCCTCTCAGGCCCTCTCAGCAGACCTTCAGATACCACCCACGCTTGCTGGGCATTCGGTGCTGCTGCGTGGCCGGGCGACCTCCCCAGACTCATCTCCCCCAGTCCACGCCCCTGCAGTGGTGGGGAACACGAAGCCTCTGCCCCAGCCAGGAATGCTTCCGCCCTTTCACACACAGCAGTCCCTCTGGCCATCTCCTCCCTCCGTACTGCGGCCACTGACAGTTTCACCCAGCTACCCTGCCACCCTTCACACTCTGACCCAGAGGCCACCTGGTCCCTGACCACTGTCCTCTCCCACTTGGCATCACCCTAGCACCTGTGCTTTCTCCCCATGGGGCATCCCCAGCACCATGCCTGGGACACAGTGGGAGGCTCAGGAAATCCACTCCCTCCTTGCTGTTACACAAGATCCTTCTGACAAATTCACTTATATCACTCAAGCAAGGGATTATGATGAGAAGATGGCCAGGAAAATGTCCACTTTTCCTCAAAAAGATGAGTTGTAAACAGATTAAAATCCTGACAAATTGATATTTGTTGCAGCCGAGTAACAGGTACAGGAAAGCTCAATATGCTATTCTCACTACTTTTGCATATGTCAGAAATTTTCCATAATAACAAATTTTTTTAAAATCCTGACTACAGGCTCGGCACTTGTAGCACAGTGGCTACGAACCTGGCCGGGCCAGCCAAACAATAATGACAACTGCAACAACAAAAAAAAAATAGCGGGTTCTGGGTTCCCACACCATAAAAAGAAAATGCAGCTAAGTAGCTCAAGCAGCTCCGGTGTCAGCCACATAACACCAGAGCTGGTGGGTTCAAATCCAGCCCAGGCCTACCAAACGACAAACTACACCCAAAAAATAGCCAGGTGTTGTGGCAAGTGCCTGTAGTCCCAGCTACTGGGGAGGCTGAAGCAAGAGAATCACTTAAGCCCAAGAGTTTGATGTTGCTGTGAGCTGTGACGCCATGGCACCCTACCAAGTGCAACACAGTGAGACTGTGTCTCAAAAAAAAAAAAAAATGCTGGCTACAGATACAGGTTACCAGTCTCAGGTAAATTTCTGGTCAAAAGGTATTCCAACACATGTGGACAAAGAAGAAAGGACCGTAGGATCATACCCTGAATTTTGTTGTCAAAAAACACATATGTGGTTTGGTCATCTTGAATTTTCTTCCATTCAATCCTAGGGTCATTTGTCTGCGAATCCGTAATGATACAAGACAGTTCCACACCTACCGAGCAAAGGAAAAAAAGAACTCTCAGTGACCATGGAACGCTTCTAGGTTCACTTATATACCCAGACCTTGCAAGCTAGCTCTAGTTTCAGAACACCTTCCATGCAGGTTAAAGCCTAGCCCCCTCCGAGTTCCAAGACTCTGAGAAAAGATGAGTTTTCACCAAAAAACAAACAGTAGCAAAGATTTTACTACATACAATACTCCCTTCAGTAAATACTCTGCTTGTACATAAAAATTGTCTTTGTTGCGTAATCACAACACCAGGGAAGAATCAGATGTCAGCATGGAGTTGTGGGCTGGCCTGCCAGTGAGGCACCTGGTGCACTGCTCAGTAAGCAGCAGCCAGGAGCATCTCCTGGGCACAACCAGAAACGTGTCCTGAGCTGGCAGCAAGACCACCAAATGTCCACTAGGTGGTGCACACTGCCCTCTTTGTGTCTCCCTCCTACTTACTTTGAAATTCCTGTACTACTGGGTTTCGGTTGCTAGACTTGAGATTCACCGCCTCTATCAAGCAGCCTGAAGGAAAGAAAAAAAGTAAAATCAGAGACAATGCATCTCTAAAACAGCAGACAAACCTTGGACTGAGGTCGGGTGTTTCCCTTCTAAGTAGGTTACATATAGTCGCTAACCACAGCGGATGGAAGTGGTTACGATAAAGTCTCTGAGGTACAGCAAGTTGACTACTTTCTCTCTCAATTTGACCTTCACTGGAAGGAACAAAGAAAAAGAAAGAGTTCTGAGAATTCATTCTCCTTCTCAGTTTCAGAACCACCCTCCTAGAGCTTTAAAGCTTTTTCTCAAAGCATTTCCTTTCTTAGTCCTCATTAACCCTTGACACCCCTCCCCAGACCCTCATGGCTGCCTTCTGCCATTCCTCCTTCCTGCCTCCACTCTCCCCAGGCTTCCAATCCTGCCAAGGTGCCACTTGGCCACACACTCCCCTTCAAGGACATCACACTCTCTGGGCATAGTTATCCCACCTCGCTGTATTAGCATCTAACCCAGTGGTTCCAGTCCATGAAGAGTTTTCACTAGTCTTTGGGGAAGTGAGAAAAGTAGTAATAACCAATGATTTTCATGAAGCTAAAATCTTATCTTTTATCTTACTGAAGAAATCAAGATATGCTACTTGGGCTCGGCGCCTATAGCTCAACAGGCTAAGGCACCAGCCACGTACACCTAAGGTGGCGGGTTCGAATCCCCAGCCCAGACCCGCCAAACAACAATGACGGCTGCAACCAAAAAATAGCCGGGCATTGTGGCGGGCGCCTGTAGTCCCAGCTACTTGGGAGGCTGAGGCAGGAGACTCGCTTGAGCCCAGGAGTTGGAGGTTGCTGTGAGCTGTAATGCCACAGCACTCTACCCAGGGGGACAGCTTGAAGCTCTGTCTCAAAAAAAAAAAAAGATATGTACTTATATAGCATCCCTTTCCAACCAATTATCTGACTCCCCCATGTGTTTTGGCAAAAATTAGAAACCAGTTTATCGTGGTCTTAAAATTTCTCAACTAATGCTTTTGGAAGGAAAATCAAATAGCTCCATGGACTGCATACAAAATGTCATTCTTGGCTCAGCGCCTGTGGCTCAAGTGGCTAAAGTACCAGCCACATACACCTGAGCTGGTGGGTTCAAATCCAGTCCAGGCCCACCAGAAACAATGATGGCTGCAACCAAAAAATAACCAGGCACTGTGGCGGGCGCCTGTAGTCCCAGCTATGTGGGAGGCTGAGGTGGGAGACTCGCTTGAGCCCAGGAGTTGGAGGTTGCTGTAAGCTGTGTTGCCACAGCATTCTGCCCAGGGCGACAGCTTGAGGCTCTGTCTCCAAAAAAAAAAAAATGTCATTCTTAAACTACCTGGCCTGTAATATGCTACCCCCAAAGAAAGCAGGACACCCTATGAGGGAGGGTCTCTGAGTCTTGCTTACTGTAGCAACTAAGGACTCAGTGCTCCAGGCAGCTGCCCAACCCCTTGCACAACAGGGAGCCTACTGGCCACAGCAATCTGTTCTCCTTTCTTTATTTAATCGTCTATCTACACGTATCCATGCTAAGGACACACTGATTCTTTCTTTCTAAATAGTCACTGATTCTAGCAAAAGCCTTAAGGAATCTAATAAAAAGGGGTAGAAAACAGATGTACCATATGCCCAAACTGCTTATTTTTTTTTTTTTTAAGAAACAGTCTCATTTTGTTGCCCTCAGTACAGTACTGTAGCGTCACAGCTCACAGCAAACTCCAGCTCCTGGGCTTCGGCGATTCTCTTGCCTCAGCCTCCCGAGGAGCTGTGACTACAGGCACCTGCCACAATGCCCAGCTATTTTTTTGTTGCAGTTTGGCTGGGGCCGGGTTTGAACCCACTACCCTCAGTATATGGGGCCGGCGCCCTGCTCACTGAGCCACAGGCACTGCCCCGAACTGCTTAATTTTTAAAACACTTGCTTCTATAAAAGGCTGTGGAACCAGGACAAGCAAAGATGATTTTACTTTGTTTCAGGTAACAATGAGATATTCCTTGCAGAGGCCAGAAATACACCCCATGCACGTGCAGCACTTTCTGCCTCACTTTCAAACTGAAAGCTCCCAGTGACCCATTAATAAAGAATAACAGGTCAGTCTGGGTGGCTCAAGCCTTTGGGAGGCCAAAGTGGGAGGACTGCTTGAGGCCAGGAGTTTAAGACTAGCGTGAGCAACATAGCAAAACCCAGTCTCTACAAAAAACAGAAAAAAAAAAAAAAATTAGCCAGGCATGGTGGCATGTGCCTGTGGTCCAGGGGCTAAGGTGGGAGGATCACC
Source organism: Otolemur garnettii (assembly GCF_000181295.1). Classification (NCBI taxonomy): domain Eukaryota; kingdom Metazoa; phylum Chordata; class Mammalia; order Primates; family Galagidae; genus Otolemur; species Otolemur garnettii. The sequence goes on along the minus strand of NW_003852492.1, from coordinate 7,262,216 downwards.
TGAGCCCACAAGTTAGAGGCTACAGTGAGCTATGAATAGCACTCTAGCCTGGACAACAGCATGAGAGTTTGCCTTAAAAAAACAATGCTAGTACACAAATGTCTAGTATACTCTTCTAAGTTAAAAACAAATAAAAAAAACTAAAAAGAAAGCTTTTCTGTGATGAACTGGTGTAACCACTCTGGAAAAGTTGTCAGTTTCTTTTAAAAAAGTAAACATGCAATTCCCATATGACCCAGCGATTGTACACTTGGGCATCTATCCCATAAAAAAGGAAAATCAGATTCACGCAAAAACCTATACACAATACTCACAGCAGTGTTAATAATCCCAAACTAGAACACTGCACGCTCTTCTCACTTCCATTCTTACTCCTTGCTCAGAATTACATCTAAGAAGTCATACATAATTATTCTTTCTCTTATACAGGCAAGAGGAAGAATCATCAAGTCTCAATCTTTTACCGACCCTGTGCCCTTGGGCCATGACCTTCACCAGTGCTTCTCAGCCTCCACCTTTTAGGTGGGACAGATGGCTAGAGGGGACTGGCGTTGGGTATTCCTCTCCCGCAGGTCAGTATCAGGCTCTGAAAAAATCCCAGTAAGTTAAGCACTGGCTACAAAACTCTCCTTCCCCTGCCAGAAGCATGAGGGCACTTCTGTTTCACCATCATCATGAAGGCCTAGTAGAGCTCCTGGAGGCCAAACTCAGAAGAGTCTGGTGGAGGTGGGGGGCTCTCCTAAGACTGGGCCCCCAAGACTTTTTAACTCTCAGATTTATGAGGCCTCCAGTGATGTATCATTACAGGTTAGGTCCTGCTCTGGTGCTGTCACTGCAGAGGTTTATGTGCTGGTACACTGGGATTCTCTGTATCTACCTGTGTCTCTCCCCAATTCAGGAGCAATATCTGACCTATGACCTCAATTCTCTAACATATTAAGAAGATAATTTTCAAGTTGTTCTGCTTTTTACTCAACAAGAAACAAGAAGGTCTGGAGGGGTGGCTCACACCTGTAATCCTACTACTCTGGGAAGTGAAGGCAGGCGGATTGCTTGAGCTCAAGAGTTTAAGACCAGCCTGAACAAGAGCAACACCTTATCTCTAAAAAATAGCCTGGCATTGTGGTAGGCACCTGTTGTCCCAGCTACTCAGGAGGCTGAGGCAAGAGGATTGCTTGAACCCAAGATTTGAGGTGGCTGTGAACTAGGATGCCATGACACTCCATAGGTACCAAAGTGAGACTGTCTCAGAAAAAAATAAACAACAACAACTAGTAAAACAACATTAAGATGAAATGAGGACTATTTATTTGTTTTGGGTTTTTTTGAGATCGTCTCACTTTGTCCTCCTTGGTAGAGTGCTGTGTTGTCACAGCTCACAGCAAACTCCAACTATTGGGCTCAAACAATCCTCTTGCCTCAGTCCCCCCAATAGCTGGGACTACAGGCTCACGCCATGACACTAGGCTATTTTTAGAGACAGGGTCCTGCTCTTGCTCAGGCTGGTCATACTTCTGAACTCAAGAAGGCTAGGATTACAGGTGTGGGCCACCGCACCCAGCCTCAGAAGTGAGGACTATTAAATTCCTTGCCTGTCAGACTTAGAATCAGAAATTCTGTGTCGCTTTTGCATTCTGCAGAACTTTACTGAGCTTACTTATTTGTTCTAATATATTTTTTCATGGTTTCTACACATAAGATCACACCATTTGCAAACAGATAATTTTACTTCTTCCTTTCCAATTTTGATCTCTTTTTTTGTTCCTTTTTCTTGCCAAATTGCTCTGGCTAGAAATTCTAATACTGTGGTGCATGGAAGTGGTATAAGTAGGTACTTCTGTCTTGTTCCTGATTGTAGGGGAAATTTCCGTCTTTCACTACTGAGCATGAAGTCAGCGGTAGGTTCTTCATAGATGCCCTTTATCTTGTTCAGGAAGTTCTTTCCATTCTTAGTTTACTGAATATATTTTACCACGAAAGGACGTTACAAGCATTTGGTCAAATGCTTTTTCTCCATTAAACGGGATGATTTGTGGTTTTGTCTCTCTTCATTATTAGAAGGCATAATTGGTTTTCATGTGTTTCAGAAATAAATCCCACATGTCATGGTATTTAACCCATTTTTATTTAAAGTAATTACTGATAAAGACTTACTTCTATCATTTTGCCATTTGTATTTGTTTCAGTACGTCTTACATAATTTTATTTGTACTTCACTCCTTCCATTAATGTGTTTAGTTGATGTTTTGGGATCTTGATCCCCCTCTCATTGTTTTTAATGCATGCACACTCTGGATATTTTCTTTGTGATTACCATGGGGATTATAACATCTCAATTTTAATTGATACTACATAAAGGTAATTGTATACAAAAACTACTCCATCTCTCCCTCCTTAGGTTACTGACGTCATAAATTACATCTATATATACTGTATACCAAATAACCTAGATTAGTATTTTTGTGCATTTGTCTTTTAATTCCAGTAGAAAATTAGAAGTACAGTTATAAAGCAACATTGTCTTAGTAGTAATTCATATAATTACCTTTACTGGAGATCTTAACATCTTCATACAGCTTCAAATTACTGTCTAGCATGCTTTCATTTCAATCTGATGGTATCCCTTTCAAATCTCCTTTAGAGGGCGAGTGGTAATGAATTCCCCCAGCTTTTGTTAAGCTGGCGATGTCTTAGTTTCTGCTTAGTATCACGACAGTTTTGCTGGATATAAATTCTTGGCTTATACATGTACATGTTCTTTTCTTTCAACACTAAATATATCATCTCTCCTCCCTCTAGCCTCCAATGGTTCTGTTGAGAAATCAGTTTATAGGCTCGATGCCCATAGCTCAGTGGTTAGGGTGCCAGCCACATGCACCAGAGGTGGTGGGTTCGAACCCAGGCTGGGCCTGCTAAACAAACAAACAAACAAAAAAATAGCCGGGCATTGTGGCAGGCATCTGTAGTCCCAGCTACTAGGGAGGCTGATGCAAAAGAATCACTTGAGCCCAAGAGTTTTAGGTTGCTGTGAGCTGTGATGCCACAGTACTCTACCAAGGGTGACATAATAAGACTCTGTCTCAAAAAAAAAAAAAGAAAAGAAAAGAAAAAAAATAATCGTTAAGAGTCTTCCTGAGGTCCCATGTATCTGCCAAATCATTTCTCTCTTTGTGGTCTCCAGATTTTCTCTTTCTCTTTGGACAGTTTGATTACATATCTCACTGTGAATCTCTCCGGGCTTATCCTACTTGGAGTCCACTGAGAATCATGACTTTGTAGATTCATGCCCTTTGTCAAATTGGGGAAATGTATTCCTCTTTATTATTCCTTAAACAATCTTTCTGTTCATTCACCTCTTCTCTCCTTCTCGAAGTCCCACAGTGCATGTGATGTTCAGCTTGACCGTGTGCCACAAGTCTCTTAGGCTCTGTCAGTTCTTTTTTCTTTCTGCTCCTCAGACTCAACAATTTTAATTGTATTTTCTTCTACTTTGCTTATTCTTTCTTCTTATTTGCAAAAATCTGCTGTTGGGCCGGGCGTGATGGCTCATGCCTATCATCTTAACACTCTGGGAGGCTGAAGAAAGAGGACTGTTTGAGCTCAAATATTCAAGACCAGCCTGAACAAGAAGCAAGGCCCTATCTCTACTAAAAACAGAAAAATTAGCTAGGTGTGGTGGTACACTGTAGTCCCAGCCACTCAGGAGGACACTTAAGTCCTGGAGTATGAGGATGCTGTGAGCTAGAGAATTTCTGTCTGGTTCATCTCTATAATTTCTGTCTTTTTTTTTTTTTTTTTTTTTTGAGACGGGGTTCTCACTCTGTAGCCCTGGGTAGAGAGCCATGGCATCATATCTCACAGCAACCTCAAACTCTTGCCTCAGTCTCCCAAGTAATTGGAAATACAGGCATGCACCCCTACGCCTGGCTAGTTTTTCTATTTTTAGTAGAGATAGGATCTCACTCTTGATCAGGCTGGTCTCAAACTTGTCAACTTAACCAATACACCCACCTTGGCCTCGCAGAGTGCTCAGATTACAGGCGTGAGTCACCACCCTGGCCTATGTCTTTAATAGTCTCATTTTGTTTAGAGATTGCTTTCCTGATTTCCTTTCGCTCCTTGTCCATGTTTTCCCCTTAGGTCTTTGGACATATTTTAAATAATATCATTTAAAGGCTTTGGCTAATAAGTCCAATGTCTGTGCTGTTTCTCAGATAGTTTCAGTCAATCCATTTATTTCCTTTAAATGAGCCATGTTTTCCTGTTTCTTTGTACACTTTGTGATTGTTGTTGTTGAAAATCTCACACTGATTATTATAATAGCATAATTCTAGAAATCATATTCTCCCCTTTCCCCAGGCTATGTGTATCTGGTTTTTATTTTTTTTGAGGAAGAGTCTCACATGTCACCCTTGGTAGAATGCCTTGGTGTCACAGCTCACAGCAACCTCGAGCAATTCTTTTGGCTCAGCCTCCCAAGTAGCTGGGACTACAGGTGCCTGCCATAACGCCCAGCTATTTTTTTGTTGCAGTTGTCATTGTTTAGCAGGCCAGGGCCAGGTTCAAACCCACCTGCCTCAGTGTATGTGGCCAGCACCCTAACTACTGAGCTATGGGCACTGAGTCTATATCTGTTTTTTAAACTTATTGTTTAAGGCTACAGCAGTCCATTTGTCTAAGACTATAAAACTTGCTTTTGCAAGGACTAGTCCTTTTCAAGTATGATCACTTAGGTTCCTTAACCTTGGGTTCAGCTAAGATTTTAACAGAAATTGTCTGAAATGCCAAGAGTTGAAATAAACATCAAAACAGCCGCCCAAAAGAGAATATAACTAACTCTATCTTTTCAGACTGGCTCTTGTGCTGGGGTATTCGCTACACCCCTTAGAGTTAAGATCACTCTATATCTGGGGACCAGCCCAAGATGGAATCCTAACGTCTTCTCAGGACTTTGCTGAGCATGTGTCTCGCCTGGACATGGCCATGGCTTTCCATATTCCCTCATATATGTGGCTGCTTTTGAGTGTCCTCATTTCCTAAAGAATCTTACCCAGTTTCTCCTCTGGGCATCAAATGACCTATTATACACCTCCAGCCAGAAGCTCTTCAGGCCTCTGTGGGTTTGTAGCCACCTTGCAGCCTTCCAAGCAGTGCCAGCTGCTTTTCCTACCTGCTTTCCTGGTTACAGAAGACAGACGAACACTTTGCATTAATTAGTCTTTCAGGTCCCCTGGAAACGTTAGAACAGAAGTACATAACCATTTGCAACTAAGATCTTCTCTGCTCCTTCTGGTTTGAGGGGGACACTGGGAAATGGCTATTGCCTACTCTGTGCCATGCCACAGAGAGGACAGGGTAAAGTGTATAAAAACGGCTCGGCGCCTGTGGCTCAAGCGGCTAAGGCGCCAGCCACATACACCTAAGGTGGCAGGTTCGAATCCCCAGCCG
>NW_003852492.1:7237362-7256296 GCF_000181295.1 Otolemur garnettii | reverse complement strand
AGCAACCTCAAACTCTTAGGCTCAGGTGCCTGTAGGCTCAGCCACATGTTGTGGTGCTGATGGGTTAAACCTGGCATGGGCCTGGGCCTTGCTAAACAAAACAAAACAAAAAAATAGCCAGGCGTTGTGGCAGGTACTTATAGTCCCGGCTACTAGGGAGGCTGAGGCAAGAGAACTGCTTGAGCTCAAGAGTTTGAGGTTGCTGTGAGTTATGATGCCACAGCACTCTACTGAGAGTGACAAAGTAAGACTCTGTCTTAATTTAAAAAAAAAAAAACTCTGAGGCTCAAGAGATCCTCATGCCTCAGCCTCCCAAGTACCTGGGACTCCAGGTGCCCACCACTAACACCCAGCTAGTTTTTTATTTTTTGTACAGACAGGGTCTAGGTCTTTCTCAGGCTGGTCTCAAACTCTTGAACTCAGGCAATCTACCCGCCTTGGCCTCCCAAAATGCTGGGATTACAGGTATGAGCCACCACGCCTGGCATACATTGTTACTATTTTTAAAGTTTTTATTTTAGCCATTCTTTTCATCTTTGTAGCCCTGATTCCCAACCATAATACCTGAAATCTAAGAAGTTTCTAGAAAACGTACTGATTGTAAATGAAGAAGAGAGCCACAAATAGATAGTTTTAATTAAACATGATAAACGTTGTGATAGAAACCCACCCAGAGTGTATGACAAGGCTGGCTGGAGAGCCAGGACTCCAAAAATGGCGGACTCATCTGACTCAGAGTCTTTGTGCTTGCGTGTTTCTTTGACAATGGAGCTCTCACTGGAAACTGGAAACTGGTAAACTGGTATTCTTGGCTTCATGGTTTCCCAGAATTTAATCAACTCAGGTAGAACTGATGAGAAGTGCTCCAATCCAGAAAACTAGATGACCCAATCCAGAATTCTTTTGTATGCCAAAGCTATGAACTAATATCAAAAAATTAGGGCCCTGTTTTTAATACTTAGTGACTTTTTTTTTTTTTTTTTGAGACAGAGCCTCAAGCTGTCCCCCTGGGTAGAGTGCCGTGGCATTACAGCTCACAGCAACCTCCAACTCCTGGGCTCAAGCGAGTCTCCTGCCTCCGCCTCCCAAGTAGCTGGGACCACAGGCGCCCGCCACAACGCCCGGCTATTTTTTGGTTGCAGCCGTCATTGTTGTTTGGCGGGTCCGGGCTGGGGATTCGAACCCGCCACCTTAGGTGTACGTGGCTGGCGCCTTAGCCGGTTGAGCCATAGGCGCCGAGCCCTTAGTGACTTTTAATGTGATTTTGTACCAACTGAATTTTCCCAACTATAAAATATTAAAAAATGTTTACCCTTCTGGGCAGTGCCTGTGGCTCAAAGGAGTAGGGTGCCGGCCCCATATGCCGGAGGTGATGGGTTCAAACCCAGCCCTGGCCAAAAACTGCAAAAAAAAAAAAAAAAAAAAAAAAAAGTTTACCCTTTTTCACCAATAATTGAAAATAAATTAAACATTTTAGAAGAGGGAACATTTATTACCATTATGATTATATTTATTATCTAAGGACCAAGACCTTCTAGAGGTCCAAAGAGCAGCAAGTTTCAAATGTAAAGGATTTAAATCTGAAGACAAAAAATATATTAATTCTAAATATCAGAGTGGAATGATACAAATGAGGCTCTCTGGAAAATTCCACATGATTTCTAAAGCCAGTAAAGGAGAGGCAAGCTAAAAAACAAAAAGAAGGAGGGGGAAGGGAAGAACTGAAAAAGAGGCAGTCATGGACTGTGCCTCCCTCCCAAACTCATGTCGACGCCCTAACTTCCAATGTGGCTACAGAGGGAGCACTGAAATAGATAATTAAGGTTAAACAAAGTCCTTAGAGTAGAGCCCTAATCCAACATGATTAGTGTCCTTACAAAAAGACACCAGGGAATGTGCGCCCACAGACGAAAGACCATGTGCAGGAGGACACAGTGAGTGGGCAGCCACCTACAGGACAAGGGACATTTCAAGAGACACAAACCCTGCTGGCAGCTTGATCTTGGACTTCCCAGCCCCTAGACTGTAGCAAAATAAATTTCTGTTATTTAAGCTTCACCTTTATGGTATTTTGTCTTACCATTCCTAGCAAAGTATTACAGAGGGGACTGAAAGAGCAAGAAACACAAGGAAAATAAATGAAAATATAAAAAATGTTTAGTTTATGCCAATCCAGAAATCTAAATGTCTGAGTATCAAAACATTCTTGAATTAACAACTGACAAAGGCTGTTGGTCTTTTTGTTCAATGACATTAACCTCAGCTGGGGGAAGAAAGGAGTCTGCCAGATGCAGCCTCTAGGGTCCACTCCCAGGAGGGCTATCTCTGCAGGTGAACAGAGATGGCAGAAGGACTTCTAAAACCAAATGGAAGGGCCTTCCCAGCTACGTTAAGGAAAAGACTGGACCTCAGGCTACTATTCTCAAGCTGATAATAATATACCAGATCAATGTCAGGCCAATGCTAAAACCCAGGTGAGAAACTTTCACTTTTTTTTTTTAGACAGCCTCAAGCTGTCGCCCTGGGTTGAGTGCCGTGGCATCATCACAGTTCACAGCAACCTCCAACTCCTGGGCTCAAGCGATTCTCCTGCCTCCACCTCCCAAGTAGCGGGGACTACAGGCACCTGCCACAATGCCCAGTTATTTTTTGGTTGCAGGTGTCATTGTTGTTTGGCGAGCCAGGCTGGATTTGAAACTGCCAGCTCAAGTATATGTGGCTAGTGCCTTAGCCACTTGAGCCACAGGCACTGAGGCGAGAAACTTTTTCTTTTTTCTTTTTTGACTGTCAGCCAAAAGACTCTGATTTTTACAAACAATAAAAACCACTGTTTGATTCACTGTGGGAGTGAATATGTACTTTCTGCCTAGAGGCACCTGGTTCTCAATAAGAGAGATACGTCATTTCAGACATCCAGTGCAGAGAAGAATTAGAAAGAACTGACAGTGCACAGGCAATGATGGAAAGGCCAGCTGAATCATGACTAGCCGCACTTACTTGTTTTTCTCTTCTACGCCTTTCCTTTTTTTTTTTTTTCTTGAGACAGAGTCTTACTCTGTTGCCTAAGCTGGAGTGCCATGGTGTCAGCCTAGCTCACAGCAACCTCAAACTCCTGGGTTCAAGCAGTCCTCTTGCCTCAGCCTCCTGAGTAGCTGGGACAACAGGCATGGGCCACAATGCCCGGCTAATTTTTCTATTTTTAGTAGAGACAGGGTCTCACTCTGGCTCAGGCTGGTCTTGAACTCCTGAGCTCAAGTGATCCTCCCAGAGTGCCAGGATTACAGGTGTGAGCCACCACTTGCCCAGCCTGTCTTAATGTTATTCTAGAAGCATCAGCTGTCACTCTATTCTCCATTGGACCTACTTGTTTGAAATATACTAGTAAACTAATTGTGTACAGGCAGTCCCCCAGTTACAAACACCCACTTACATAGAACTTACACTTATGAACAGGATATTACAGTAAATCCCTGAATTAAAAAATCCAACTGATACAACACTTGCCCTTAGTAACAGAGACTATTACAGGTGATAGGTAAATGCATCTGTTCCAACTTATATACAAATTCAATTTAAGAATAAACCTGTAGGCTCGGTGCCTGTGGCTCAAGTGGCTAAGGCACCAGCCAGATACACCTGAGCTGGCAGGTTTGAATGCAGCCCGGGCTGCCAAACAATGACGTCTGCAACCAAAAAAAAAAAAAGCCGGGCATTGTGGTGGGTGCCTAGTCCCAGTTACTTGGGGGGCAGAGGCAGGATAATTGCTTGTGCCCGGGAGTTGGAGGATGCTGTGAGCTATGATGCCACAGCACTCAACCCAGGGCAACAGCTTGAGGCTCTGTCTCAAAAAAAAGAAAAAAAAATACTAACAAACCTGTAGAACCTATCTTGTTCATAACCTGGGGACTGCCTTTGTTTCCAGAGATAGCAAGTTTTAAAATGGCTTACTACAATAGTATTATTTCTCATTCTTGACACCAGGGCCCTAAGCTATGCTCCAAAGGTAGAGAAGCCAGGTAGTAAGATGATTCCAATACACTCCTTAGGGTCATTCTTCAAAAGAGTCAGGGTAAGTGACATGGTTTCTAATTTACAAATGATGCTGTGGCCAAGTGGCTGCCACTAGTCCACAGCCAGGTGGTGGCACAGGTCTTCAAGGTGTGTCCTTAGACTCCAAATCCTCTTCCCATTGCCCTCTTTTTTCCCTGTGACTCTATGATAGAGACTAATTCACATTTTGTTCATTTTTTTAATGTGTGCATGCCTGACAAGAAATATGACAAGATAATAAAAAAGTCTGAGAATTCCTCCTCAATAATTTAACCATTTATTTCCCCAAATCTTTGTGATATGAAGAAGGTCCAAAAGCAATGCTACCCTACTGTACATCAGTGCCAGGGCATCTGTGTCACAAGAAAGGAAAAAGGAGAAGGGGGAGAGAGGGAAAGACTGAGAGAAATACTGACGGAGACACTGAGAGAGGGAAACGTTACTGGTAAACCTAAGGCCAGAACTAGGTACTGAACAGCTGGGTATACGTGGGATTTGGGGAAGAAAAGACAAAACCAGGATTCAGAAAGAATATATACAGGACACGTTTACTTTCAAATCTGTATACCATGAATAATGAATGATATCCGGCACCTTTTTCTATGCAGGAAGAACTGACCAAGAAAGTCACTTCCTATACTCCCTGAATCAGCTCCATCTGCGCACTCCTCAGACCTACCCAGCAAAATTTCCCACCTCTGTGTGTAGCCATTTGCCTATACTGATAAAGAGGCTCAGGCAAGAAGCACTACTATTGAACGTAAGCCAGATCTGAAGGCTGCAAAAATGAAACTGTCCCAAAATAAACAGCACAGGCCCTTCCCAGTCAGGACACTTTCCTCTCAGCTCTCAGAAACAGATGAAAAAATCACGATTATAACCAAATTTTACAGGGCACTGCAGCATAGGCTCAGCAGAAGACAACACAGAGAGATGGAGCACACTGTGGCCATTCATCTGCATGAGTCACCACCTCTGAACAGCACAGCAAATGCAGGGTAGAGAGCCAGAGGACACTGGGATCAATTTCTAAGTTTTGCTATCATCTGGTTAAAAGTAGCTAGGCTCAAGAATTACAAGCATTCCACCCTTCTGGACACTGTCTACAAGGAAAATACATGCTTTCCTGGAAAGACAGGGCCGGCTGGGGAAGGGATGTGATAGGAAAGATTACAAGCTCCACAGAGTATAAATGTTCACACGTAAGGAGCCAGTCAGCAGTAAGCAGAGAGACAGAGAAAGAAGTTGAGACCTTTAAACTCACCAAGGTATGCTGCTTCTCCTTTTGCAAAAGAGGAGAACTAGAGCCACTGGGGTAATTTTTTCCAAATAGGACTGTCAAACGGCTTGCAGGACTGATGCCTAATATAGAAAAAAGAACAAAGCAGACACTGTACTTTCTCCCACCGATATTTTGATAATTAATGAAGCAGGAGGGAGCTGAAGGGTAAGCACACAGTGCTGCCGGGACTTAATGAGCTGTGCACTCTTCTGCATACCGTCTGGCTGTCTCACAGCACATTCCGCACTCTGTCTGTGCATCCTGGGACACCATCAACATAGGTAAGGGTGACTACGCTCATTCTCATTTCCCAGACAGGGGATGAGGTCCCAGAGGACCTCAGAGGTTAATGGCTACAGTCACAAAGCAAAAACCAGAAGCCAAGAGTTTTGACTCCTAGTCCCTACTTCCTGCTTTATCTTTCTTATAAGAAGAAACACGTTAGAATCTACCCAGAACTAACAGAGATGACAACAAATAGATGTGAAGAAGATCTGAACTAAAAGGAAAGCATGAGTCAGATCCTGAACCCTAAACTGAGTCCCATTGTTTGAGCGAAACCCTTTCTTAGAGGAGTTTGCAGGGGAAGTGGCCTGAAAAAAAGCCTCTGACATGACTTACAGCTGGCACTGTCCTCTTCAACACAGCCATCTCTTCCTTTCAGGGAAGACATGGAACTGAGTTAAGGGAGAGTTAAGGGAGAGCGGAGGAAGCTGGCAGATGGGACTGATAAGGCAGAGAGGAAACGCTGACTGCCTGACGTCCACAATGACCTTCCTAGTTCACACGGCGCCTCAGATACTTCTCTGGACTACTGTGTTCTTTGTTTCCCTTCCCTTTCCTAATCTGGAACAATTTTAGCAGCTGTGGTCAACAACTGCAGTTTCTTATATCAGTTTTAAGAGACCTTCCGGAAATTCTGGCAGAGTCTAGGGATCTAATGCCCGACAACTGACGATAACACTTTACTTGTTTAAAATGCCATTGCCCAACCCACCTCCTTACCCCAGGTGAGCATGCACCCCAGATTCTAATTCAACAGGCTGAGAAAGGTCTTCTTTTTTTTTGAGACAGAGCCTCAAGCTGTTCCCCTGGGTAGAGTGCTGTGGCATCCCAGTTCACAGCAACCTCCAACTCCTGGGCTCAAGCGAGTCTCCTGCCTCAGCCTCCCAAGTAGCTGGGACCACAGGCGCCCACCACAATGCCCGGTTATTTTTTGGTTGCAGCCGTCATTGTTGTTTGGCGGGCCCAGGCTGGATTTGAACCTGCCACCTTAGGTGTATGTGGCTGGCGCCTTAGCCACTTGAGCCACAGGCACCGAGCCAAGAAAGGTCTTGATGTGTATTTTCCCCCAGGCCATCCAGGTAATCTTACAGTAGCCCATTTGGGGAGCCCCAAAAAGGCACCACTCTGTGGGCATCAACTTGGTGCCTCCCTTAATATTCTGAGGAAGTATTGGCTATAAAGAGTGTCTGCAACCTCAGGTAAAAAGAACTAATGCCATGAAATATTATAGTAAAAAATGCATTTAATCCGTAACAGATGTTGAGGAAATATTAGTCTCAGCCCACAGATTTCCTGATTCAACAGAGGTTGGCTTATTCTGATTGGTGTGTTTGAGTGTTTTAGCATACTAGGCCTGCAACCATCCTGAAGCAGCGTGAGGGTCTGTGAGAAACTAAATTCCAAAGATGACCATTCAACCTACATCCAGACCCAGCAAGGCCTCAGTGTGCAAACTGCCTGGCTTTTTCTCTTGTGGAATCAAAACTCACCTGAAGAACACAGGCCTGATGACTTAGGTACTGAATGCTAGGATACTGGGATAAGAGGCTAACTTTAACAATGGTTGTCTTCATTTATCTGCAAAGACAGCTAAAAACAGAAAATCAATGTCTGTCTTAGCATTCCACAAAAATCAAATTAATTTTTTATACTCACCACTACAAACGGAGAGGGAAAGAAGTTCCTTTAGAGAACATTTTCACTCTAAGTCAGATGTGTTGTTGACTGAGAACTAGTTTGTGTATGTCTGGCTCTCTAAAGAGTTATATTTAGCCTTCTGGCATTCAGTCCAGTCCTGCTCAAAAGAAATGTTTCCCTGACCAGGACACAAGCAGTGCGGGTGCCTGGGTGCCTGTCAGCAGGCACTCTGTGGGGCTAGCTGGCCACTGGGGCTCAAGTCTAAATATAAGTGGCAATGCAGGCTTTCTCATGGAAAACAGCTACATGTTTACGCTTTCAAAACACTGCCACTTCTATGTGCTCCCTTAGCAGAATCCATCTTAGAAAAGAAAATATTCCCCCAAACAGCGTCAGTGCAACAATGTCTCTATTCCTTAAACCAAATTTTTAAGGGACTAAAAAGGAAGCCAAGGAAATAGGTTAGGATTTTCCAGACCCACTCACACATACACGCCCGCAAAGAATATACAGTGAATCAGTCAAATATGGGTTCTGACAAGAACACAGCCAGCTGAAGCCCCGGCTATACTTGCCCATTGTGACGTAGGCTAAACTGAATGGTTATATACCAAACGGACCCTGAAAAATAATGTAATAAAAGACCCAACCAAATATCAAAGAATTCCACATAACTCTGGCTGTGAGGTTTACATTTTAAGTGTCAACTGAGAGGCTGTTTTTGGATGAAATGAACACTGAAGTGATGAACTTTGGGTAAAGCAGATGGTCCTCCATAATGCAGGCAGGCCACATTCACTCAGTTGAGTAGAACGCAGTTGCCCCAGCAGCCTGCCTGCCGACTCGGTCTGTGTCCCTGGCTCTCCTAAGACTTCCAGGCTGCCAACCACACTGCAATTTTGAACTCATTAGCCTTCATAATCACATCAGGCAATTCCTCATAATATATCTCTATCTCCTAATAGTTCCATTTCTCCAGAGAACCCTGGATAGAAATACTCTTACGGCACTTCTTAGAAGAAAAATCAATATAATTTCACATACAAATGCGCTATAGAGAACTCTTTCAGTGGCAACTCTGAAAACAGAGTTAGAGCAGTATCATGTAATATTCCAGGGTCAAGCTAGCAGACAGACATTAGATGAGAGGCTAGTTTTTGGTGCACACTACTATGTGTTTCTATTTGATTAAATTGTATCAAAACCCAACCACCAAAGATTTCTTGACCATGAATCTGATTTATCCAGTCAGAAAATACCAGAGTGAAAACTTCACTTAGCAGTTACCTTAGATAGAAGTATTTAAAGAAACAACTAGCCAGAAGGACTGTGTTACCCACCCCCTCTTCTATTTCCGATGGATTTGCAGAGTTTAAGTGGAAAGTCCAGGACTGCCATGGAGAAGAAATTACTGCTGTGTTAAGAAAAGTTATGGGTGGGCTCGGCGCCTGTGGCTCAAGCAGCTAAGGCGCCAGCCACATACACCTAAGGTGGCGGGTTCGAATCCCCAGCCCAGGCCTGCCAAACAACAATGATGGCTGCAACCAAAAAATGGCCGGGCGTTACGGCTGGCGCCTGTAGTCCCAGCTACTTGGGAGGCTGAGGCAGGAGACTTGCTTGAGCCCAGGAGTTGGAGGTTGCTGTGAGCGTGATGCCATGGCACTCTACCCAGGGGGATAGCTTGAGGCTCTGTCTAAAAAAAAAAAAAAGAAAAGTTATGGGTGAAAACAAAAGGAGAAAAGGAGAGAGGTGGATCGTATGTGGTCAGCATCAAACCAAGTAAAAGTATGTATGAAATATCCTAATAGTGGTAGGGGACAGGGAGAGAGGAAAGAAGAGGAAGGGAGGGCGAAGGCCGGGGGAAAACAGAAGCAAAGAAAGGAGGAAGGGAAAGAATGACCCCAATAAGGGGACCACTCCTTTTGTGATGGTACAATGATTTCCCAGTTTTTTCTATAGTTCAGGGAGAACCCATGCACTGAAACAGAATTGTATAGTATTCCCCTTGACTCACCATGAGCCTTGCTCTATACTGAAATAAGTAAGTGGTGGTGGCGGCACCTATGGCTCAGTGGGTAAGGCACCAGCCCCATATACTAAGGGTGGCAGGTTCCAACCCGGCCCCAGCCAAACTGCAACAAAAAAAAATAGTCGGGCACTGTGGCGGGTGCCTATAGTCCCAGCTACTGGGGAGGCTGAGGCAAGAGAATCACCTAAGCCTAGGAGTTGAAGGGCTGTGAGCTGTGACGCCACAGCACTCTACCAAGGGTGATAAAATGAGACTCTATCTCTAAAAAAGAAAAAAAAAGAAATAAGTAAGTGAAATTATACACTTGTTGGAGAGGGGACCACTATCTTTGCAAGAAATTGGCATTGTCACTTTTTTTAATTGCAGACCAATCAAACCCAACTGTAAAAAATACTGGGCTCTAAAGCACAGGTAAACACATAAAATTCTCCTGTCTGTTGCCATGAGACCTATCTTAGAGGTACTGAGGCATGACAAATGTGTGTGACTAAACACAGAACATGTGTCAAGGCATATTCCTGTTTTGTAAAATACCTCATCTAGAAATACATTACCAATGAGATCTTGGCATGAAGCTACTTTCTGAGTGAGCCTACAAACACTATTTGCAGATGATTACAGATTCGGTATTAGAATTCCAAGAAGAGAGTGTGCACCCTCATATGCTATAGAGAATAATGCAAACTTACTTTTGCATTCTAACTGCAGACACACTGCAGTAATCCCATCCTATCTAGAGCTCGCTCCATCTTTGTACCCTCCAGAGGTACACAGAAATAGCCATAGCTGTCACAGTGAGAGACAGCATAGGAATTATCACTCTACTTTAGAATCTGGGTGAGCGAGCCACTTCAAGGACCCTTAGATGTACAAGTGGTGAGGTAGTTTCACCTACCAAGTACCACTGTATGGAAGTAGAGATCAGCTATTTAACTTTTTTTTTTTGCAGTTTTTGGCCACGGCTGGGTTTGAACCCACCACCTCCGGTATGGGGTCCAGCGCCCTACTTCTTTGAGCCACAGGTGCTGCCCTATTTAATTTTTTTTATTCCACTGACATACCAACAGGAGATAATATATTCAAACTGAAAAGCACGTACTTTAGGTTTAACATGTTAAAAGAAAAGTAAATATGCTACAAAACACTCCACTGGTAACACAAAAAGTTATGTTCTCCTATGCTCACATTCATTTCAGTGCAGCGTCACCTGCAGTAGAACAGAGTAGAAACCACCAAAGATCTCTCTAGTAGAGGGGTAGAAAAATCTTTTCCTACCGATGAATGAGTCAAACATTCATTTAAAAAGCAATTCAATTGACTTTTTCTTATCTCAGTGAAGAATATTCAATTCCCTTATACTTTAAGATCTGAATTAATATGTGTATTCATTACATATGTGTATTATATACTGACAATATATAGTCAATAAATATAATTAATACTAAAAGACATTTTAAGTTTATATTAAAGCTAACTTAAGGAGACAAGAAAACAGGCCAATACAAGAGGAAAATCTATAGTTTAGTGCCACACAACAGAGCTAAATAAATAAAGTTTATTATTCAATGAACATGTAAATGAATACAGGAAAAAGGAAAGAATGACAAAAGTATAAAAAAGGATGTAGAGAAAAGCAAATGGAAAACAGAGGAACAGTCAGCCAAGCTGTGATCACATTGCAAAAGCTATTTGAAATATTAAGGATGGCAGAGTGGTTTGGACAGTTATTCTAACAAGTGACATCTAACTTATTTTCTTTCATTTTTTATTTTTGATTTGAACCCGCCACCTCCAGCGTATGGGGCTGGCACCCTACTCTTTTGAGCCACAGGTGCCACCCCCTCTAATTTCTTTTTAATTGATTAACTACCATTCAACGGTATTCAATTGCTCTACCATGGAAAGGAAAATCAGAGATGGGCCAGGGGCAGTGGCTCCCGCCTGTAATCCTAGCACTCTGGGAGGATGAGGTGAGTGGATCATTTGAGCTTATGAGTTCGAGACCAGCCTGAGCAAAAAGCAAGACCCCGTCTCTACTAAAAATAGAAAAACTGAGGCAAGAGGATCACTTGAGCCCAAGTTGGAGGTTGCTGTGAGCTATGATGCCACAGCACTCTACCTAGAGCAACAGCTTGAAACTATGTCTCAATAAAAATAAAAAAAGAAAGAAAATCAGAGATGCCTATTTTGAGAAGAAAGCCACATCAAAGAACATCATTCTGGAACAAGAATGAAAACACAGCAATGGTCTTCTTAGCTTCATTTTCTTACTGCTAATTTTAACCTAACAAAGCTTAATGATTCCAGCCCTGCCTAAACTACATATTTTTCATGTAAAAGCCACTATGAAAAATGATTTTAGCATTTTCCTATTGGTTTGTTTCCATAATAGAATGCACTATGAGGATCCATGAAATAACTTATTTTCATAAATAACTTCATTTTAAAAAGAAGACAGGAATACACATTGACTACAAAGGAGGTTATAATGGAACTACGGGGAAACAGCACTGTGCTGGTAAATATTAATAAACGACCCTAAGCACTTGTCAAACCTGTTAGAATCATGCACCACAAAGAGTAAAGTTTATTATAGGATTAAAAAAATCAACCAGAATGTAAAGGGAACCAGGATGGAACTCAGACTACGACAAATGAAACTGTGTTATAAATGACGCGACCTCACTTAAGTGGATGAGGGTAAAAGATTTGACATAAACAACTTTGTTGGGAGTTTTTTGTTTTGTTTTTCTGTAGAGACAGGAATCTCACTCTTGCTCAGGCTCGTCTAGAACTCATGAGCTCAAGCAATCCACAGCCTCAGCCTCCCAGAGTGCTAGAATTATAGGCGTGAGCCATCACACCTGGTCCCGATATAAATAACTTTGGGAAACAGTGTTCTGACTGGAAATTACAAGGCTACCAACAAAAGAATTTTATGCAAACACTGCACTCTAGTTGATAAATTTGTTTCTCAGAGCAGTGTGGGTTAGCAATTCTTAAAATATATGTTATATAAGAGTTGGACAAATAACTATAAATACATTATAGATAATGACAGCCAACTTTCTCACTATCAAAGAAAGAAGTTATGAATATGCAAGGTGAAAAGACTGAATTAACTCTGTAATGCTGGGTTAGAGTCAGAGATACATGTATTAGAATAAATTAACATTTAATCGGTATACAAAAAGAAAATTAAATACAGACGTGTATACACATGGGCTAGCATAAACACACACGTCCTAGTCCTGCCCACTGAGAGAGCAAGTGATACCTTCTTAACAAAGGACATACGAGGTCTCATTTTCTAAATACTACTCTCCAGTAAAAGAAACCAAAACTCCTTGGAGAAACAGCTGATTCTGGGACAGGGAAAACAGAAGATGAGCCTGAAGCATCTTGTAGTGTCAGAAAGTAAGGAAGTGCTAAAAAAACAAATAAAAACAAAAATACCAAAGGACCAGGAGCCATGGGAGAGAGCTTCCAGTTGCCAAAGCTGGAAGATATGTGCAAAAAAATATATATATATATAATATATATATATAAATAATATATATAATAATACTATCGGATTGCAATACTAGGAAGTAGTATCTATGAATTCATACTCATAAATAAATGAATGGATAAGCAAATAAATAGGAGATACAGGACAAATATTCTTTATGGAAGAATTATAATTAATAAATGTAGAAAGAATAAGGAAAAGAGAAAATCACCATTAGAACAACATAATAATAATTATGTAATAACTGCTGTAGGCAAGATCCACTAATGAATGACTACCAAAATTAGTGGGAAAACATTAAGAAGAAACAGACCATTCAGATGTCCTCATAATTATCTGATTCATTGAATATTTATTAATTACTGTGGTAGTTTTAACACATATCCACAAATTCTCTAACACTTCTCCCTCCAGAAGATAAAACTTCATTTCCCTCCCCTTGAGCGTGGGCTGGACTTCTAACAGAAAGGCAAAGGGGAAACCTGGTAACTTTTCAGCTGAGAAGTGGAGGCACCACCCAGACCTAGTCATCAAGGTAGCATTACCAGTGCTGAGGACACTGCTAAACCCTTTGAAGCTTCGTACATGATAATGAGAAAGCACTTTCACCTTTTCCTTCAATCTTGACCCAAATCTAATCATGAGAAAACATCAAACTTAGGGCGGTGCCTGTGGCTCAAGGAGTAGGGCACCTACTGGAGGTGATGGGTTCAAACTTGGCCCTGGCCAAAACTGCAAAAAAAATAAAATAGAAAACATCAAACTTAAATTGAGCACATGCTACAAAATACTTAACCATGACTCTTTAAATGTATCAATGTCACAAGTTGTAACTAACAAAACAACAAAAAAGATAAAACAGAATAGGATATACTCAATCCAAAAAAGGAGTATAAACAGAAGAAGAGAAAAACAATTTAGGTTTGAATTCTATCTCCACTTTGTTCATTCTTTTTTTTCTTTTTTTTTTCTGCAGTTTTTAGCCAGGGCGGGGTTTGAACCTGCCACATCTGGTATATGAGGCCAGCACCCTACTCCTTTGAGCCACAGGCACCACCCTATCTCCACTTCTTATGAGGTATTTGTAACCTGGGTCTTAATCTCTGTTTTCACATCCATAAAATGGAGATAACTATAATACTTTCCTCTTAAGGTTTTAATAATTAAATAAGATAGCATACATAAAGTGTTTAATACAGTAACTGACACACAGAAAGTATTTAATTGGTGTAATTAGCCATTATCAAAGAATTGCTTTCTCGGTGCTGGGGTTTCAATGGCTTATAAACCCAAGACTGCCCTCAAGGAGCTATCAATTGAAGAAAGGAATTCAGATGCATAAATTAAAAAGTAGGAAGTCTATAAAGTGGTCTTAAAGAGAATTAGAGTCTAATTGTGGCTTCTAAAACGCTGCTATAACCCATTCAATTTTTAGCTCCTCAAGGGATTTTCCTCACCATCTGGGCCATCAATCCAAATGGGTTTCCAAAGCCCTTACAATTTTCCTACATCACACCTCCCCCTCACCAAGAAAGGCTCTGTGGGTGAAAACAGCAAAGAACACTGTATGCTATGCAGAAAGTGATCACTCCCCAGAAGACACAGGGCCCTACAGAACAGAAGACTCAGACACAGGTTTGGATCCGAAATATGTGCTTATTTCATCGTAGACCCAGACACAGGAACTGACTTCTCATTTTTTTAAAGGGGAAAGAGATCCACCTCAAAGTACTTTTTAACCATAAAAATACAGTTTATCTAATTAGTTTTAGTGACACCTGTTAAAGTAATAAGGATGCATTTCTATCCTTACACCCACTGGGCTAACACCTTAATGAAAGACATGATGTCATTCTCCCATTGTTAGGTCCGGTAGAGGGTAAACAGGTGGCAATGAGGTGGCTGACAGTGGAGGGCAGGAGCTGAAATGTAGCTTGGAACCAAACTGCTAACAGGAACTTTTCCCTGGAGGGAAAATACAGAGTAAAAAGTTGCTAATGACCTGGAACTGACCTAGAGCTCATTACCATCTAATTAGCATAGCATGAGAGGAGCTTCATGAAGGATTCTGGGAAAGACACATGTGTAGAAGGAAAAACTATGATACAACTACCCTGTTTGATAACCTGTGATGTAATCTATTTCATAACCCCACCCTGTCGGTCACCCCAAAAGGCAGAAAACAACAACCAGTCCTCCCAGGAGAAAGGTGGGACAGACTAGTGAGCTTACAAAAGGCAGCCCTGTGCTCAAACTTCCAGGTCTATCTCCATTTGTGGAGACCGACCTGTCTCTCTCTGGAACAGATTTTTACTTCGTGTAACCGTCTTCTTTACTTGGCATTCTTTCCTTATGTGATAAACCATGTGTAAAATTGCTTTGTGTTTGTGATCACTCCATCATTGGCTCAACTAGGTAGAGTACTCACTTTTTTTTTTTTGAGACAAGAGTCTCACTTTATTGCCCTTGGTAGAGTGCCGTGGCATCACAGCTCACAGCAACCTCCAACTCCTGGGCTCAAGCAATCCTCTTGCCCCAACCTCCCAAGTAGCTGGGACTACAGGCATCGCCACAACACCCAGCTTTTTATTAGGGACAGGGTCTCACTCTTACTCAGGCTGGTCTCAAACTCCTGAGCTCAGGCAATCCACCTGCCTCAGCCTCCCAAAGTGCTATGATGATAGGCATGAGCCACTGCACCCAGCCCCCAATCCTCATTCTCGACACTGGGGAACATTCAGACAGACCTGGCACCATATTGCGAAATTTAACTCTGATCAAAGGAGAGGTCGAACATTAAAGATAGAAGCAATGTCAAAAATAGCACACCTTTGACTTACAAGTAAATCAGGGTGACAATATTAGAAAATCTCTATTGGGCAAAGCATAAAATGGATGAGGTTAGAAAAAGAAGCAAACGACAGAAATCTGGAAAGAAACATGGAAAAATCAAGCACTCAAAAAAAAGAAAAGAAAAATCAAGCACTCAAGTACAGCAGAATTTGATTTACAAATGTACTACAGTTAAGTACAAATGACAAATGCTGTCTTATCCTCCAATATCACCACCAGAGAGAGAGAAAGAAAGGTAGCAAGAGAAGGATCTAAATAGACTCCTTATGTATATGCCTTCAAAAATCTCCTTCTAAGCAGTGAGGAGTGGAAGAGAAAATAAAATTAAGAAAATGGGCACAAACTTCAACAAAATTGTTAATGTAATTTTGACACTGTTCCTGGGCCTGCCTTTCCCAGGCCACAAGCCACGTGGTTACGGTTTCCCCTAACACCTTCATCTTAACATCTGTCTCACGTCTTTCCTCCTACAACCTAGCTGCATTTAAAGGGAGACTTTCTGTCAACTCTAGCTTTACCCAAAGGTCAGTCTCTAATGGTAGGGTATCAGTATGAAGGTTAGTAGAAAGATACCTTGGATCAGAGAGCTTACAGAGCTATCCTTCACAAATATCAGCAGATGGAGCTGCACCTTGCAAGCCGGCCCTGAAATCACACTCTTACTAGAAAGCTTAATACACCACAAAAATCAGGCCCAGCAAGATAAAAGATAACATGTTATTTGTCTAATTCACAGTTCTGTGCACTTTGACAATGTCCTTATTCTGAGGCAGCAAAGGATTCTCTCTGCTACTTCAGCTCTCTTGTTAGAGATAAGGCTACCACATGAAGAGGATAGCTAACCCAAGTACGGAGAACACATATCTGTATATTTGCCTTGGCACTGAAGCCTAAGACTACTGATTCTCTTCTATTAGGTATATATCCGGAAGACCAAAAATCACACTACAACAAGGACATTTGTACCAGAATGTTTATTGCAGCCCAATTCGTAATTGCTAGGTCACAGAAGAAGCCCAAGTGCCTATCGACCCATGAATGGATTAATAAATTGTGGTATATGTACACCATGGAATACTATGCAGCCCTAAAGAAGGATGGAGACGTTACCTCCTTCATGTTTACATGGATGGAGCTGGAAAATATTCCTCTTAGCAGAGAATCTCAAGAGTGGAAGAAAAAGTATCCAATGTACTCAACCCTATTATGAAACTAATTTATAGCTTTCATAGGAAAGCTATAACCCAATTATATTCCAAGAATATGGGGAAAGGGGAGAGGAGGGAAGGGGAGGGGAGGGGGGAGGATGGGTGGAGGGAAGGTGATTGGTGGGATCATGCCTATGGTTCATCTTATAAGGGTACATGTGAATCTTTCTAAATGTAGAATATAAATGTCTTTTTTTTTTTTTTTGAGACAGAGCCTCAAGCTGTCCCCCTGGGTAGAGTGCCGTGGCATCACAGCTCACAGCAACCTCCAACTCCTGGGCTCAAGTGAGTCTCCTGCCTCAGCCTCCCAAGTACCTGGGACCACAGGCACCCGCCACAATAGCAGCCATGGTTGCAGCCATGATTGTTGTTTGGTGGGCCAGGGCTGGATTTGAACCCGCCACCTTAGGTGTATGTGGCTGGCGCCTTAGCCACTTGAGCCACAGGCACTGAGCCAATATAAATGTCTTAACACAATAACTAAGAAAATAGCATGAAGGCTATGTTAACCAGTTTGATGAAAATATTTCAAACTGTATATAAAAACAGCACACTGTACTCCATTAATCTACACAGCTATGATTTAATAAAAAAAAAAAAAAACTACTGATTCTAACTTCAGGTAAGTAGAAAAAACAAAATCCAGCACAGGTAGAAAGTTTTACTGTCTCTACCAATTTATTAAGCTAGTTTTGCATTCCCAGATATCTCCCATGAACTTTCTAATGGGTTACATGTGGTTTTGATTGTTGTACTTTTTCAAAAAACTACTTATGTTTTATTAAGAGAGCTCTTTCAAAACAGAAGACTACACCAAATTTGGAATTGCTCTTAGTTTTCTTCTCTGAAGTTGACCTTCTGTGTCCACTCCTCTAAAAAGCAACCCATCTGCGAATTGCAGTTTCTGTATCTCAGTGATATACATGCACTGCAGGAAAAGGGATAGCTAGTTCTTCCCTGGAGGGCAGAGCCCAAATCACACATTAGCGCAATGCCCTGTGTGTAGGCCCAGGGAATGGATGTGATCCAGATTTGTAGGGGAACTAAGCAGAAAAAGAATGTTTCCTATGTGCTTCATAAAGTTGATTTATGAGACTTCAAAGACACTACCTCCCTTAGGTGGAAGAGCAGGTGATTAGAGTCCCCAGTAAATGTCTTCATTATACTTTATACTCTAAAGCAGCGGTTTTCAACCTGTGGGTCGCGACCCACAGGAACTGCATTAAAGGGTTGCGGCATTAGGAAGGTTGAGAACCACTGCTCTAAAGTAGAATGAAGTAAAACAAAAAGCATAAAAGCCCTTGCCTTGTTGTTGATCTCAGCACACAAAGCCACCATACCAATCCCCAGACCTCCCGAGAACCCAGGCCCTTTCCTATTTATACTAAACTTCAAGCCCACACATAATACCTGTATAAATGCCTTCTAAAGGCCAGATAATGTTAATGGTTATATTTATGTCTAACAAAAAAAAAAAGATTCATTTACTCTGTTAAATTTAAATTTTAGTAATAAATCTCACAAAACTGTCAGCATTGGGTCTGTCAGACAAGTGTAACAGGCAAAAAGTGCAACAGAAAGAGAGAAAATAATGTTGCTAAAATTAGGTTTTGCAACAGAATAGTTCAAATGCATACAAAAATACAAATCTGGAAAACTCTTTTTCCCCCCATTGGCACAAGAAGACTACTTTTTTTTGTTCTAAAATAAAATATAAAATCATGCAAATTAAGTAAGTAAACTGAAACCAAAAGTCCAGATTAAAATACTACTGAAATACTGAGTGATGATTGTGCCATTAACTTGCTACATGACCATGTAACAAGTAGGGGCTACTTTTTCACCCTGTCAGGAAAAAACTCAGTCTATTAAACATCTTAAATCATCCATTGCATCTAAAATTACAATTCAGGTTTCCAAATGTGTGGTTGGGCCCCTTACTGAAAACACTCTGTTAACACATCATACAACCTAACCCAGGGGCCTCAAATGTTGATGTGCCACCCTTTTATTATTATTACCTTTTTTTTAAAATTTTGCTTTCAATTTCAACTGGCTTTCACTCTTCTTAGTTTGAA
>NW_003852492.1:7226259-7237254 GCF_000181295.1 Otolemur garnettii | reverse complement strand
GAGACAAGGTCTCACTCTGGCTTACTCTGGCTCATGCTGGTCTCGAACCTCTGAGCTCAGGCAATCCACCCACCTCGGCCTCCCACAGCACTAGGACTTCAGACATGAGCCACCGCACCCAGCCCTTTTTATTATTTTTAATGATAATTCTAATTCACTACATCTGGACTTGAGCCTGAAACAAACCTTTTTTCAAATTTTTGCTTAAAAATTATGGAATGCTTCATGAATGTGCATGTCATTCTTATACAGGGGCCATGCTAATCTTCTGTATCTATCCCATTGCACTGTAGATGTTGCCAAAGCAAGCACAGAAACTGTCCATTTTTATGTTACTGGTCTGTGGCCCACACCTTGAGTACCAAGGCCCTAATTTTCAAAGGACTAAATTAGAGTTATAACCTGGCAGTGCTCCCATCAATGAGTGCACTCAGAGTGGTCTCTGCTAGGAAGCATTTAGCAACCTGGTGACCCTACTTCTCCCTCCCCCAATTCAGTGAAGTCAACCCTTTTGTTCACTGGGGCCACTGTAACCACCCTACTCAACGTCCCCCCTCTTCTATTATTGTAGGCATTTAGCTGCCAAGAATACCATGTGAAAAACCCCACCTGGATGTAGTTTTACATGTAAGGGTGACAGTGACAAGTGCTTGGAGCCCCACTCAGGTCTTGCTGCTGCAGCAAGAAAAACAAACACTCTAGCCAAGTACCACCAAGAGCATCCTCAGGCACAGCTTTCAATATGTGGGTTGCCTGATCTTAGAACATGACAAACAAGGACCAGGGAGGAGTTAGTGAGCCCGTGGAAGAGGAGGTACCTGACTCTACTTACCTAATTCCAAAGTGACAGCAAGCTTCTGGTGAGCACTGTCCATGGCAGAATCTCCCAGCCCTGACACCTGACAAAGTGAGCCTGGACCCCACTTGCCTTGGTCAAGAACAATAGTGCCAGCCAGGCAAAGTGGCTCACATCTATAATCCTAGCACTGGGAGGTTGAGCGGGGGGGATTACTTGAGCTCAGGAGTTTGAGACCAGCCTGAGCAAGAGTGAAACCCTGTCACTACTAAAAATAGAAAAACTAGCTGAGCGTTGTGGCACACTCCTGTAATCCCAGCTACTTGGGACACTGAGGCAAAATAACCACTTGAGCTCAGGAGTTTGAACTACAATGCCATGAACTGTGAACTACGATGCGATAGCACTCTAGCCTAAGGCAACTGTCTGAAAAAAAAAAAAAAGAACAGCAGTGCCTGCAAGCCTTCACAAAGCA
This sequence comes from Otolemur garnettii, assembly GCF_000181295.1. Classification (NCBI taxonomy): domain Eukaryota; kingdom Metazoa; phylum Chordata; class Mammalia; order Primates; family Galagidae; genus Otolemur; species Otolemur garnettii. The sequence continues at coordinate 7,235,983 of NW_003852492.1, read as the reverse complement.
CATTTAATACAGTTAACTAGCTCCGTGAAAAAGAATCCATTGTCTGACTTTCAGACACTGACTACCAAGTATATACAGCAAAGCCTCCATAGCTGCCCACCTCCCGCACTGACCACCTCCTTACAGTGACCTAATTTTCACAGACTGGACATGCACCACATGTACATTATCAGTACAGTAGGCCTAGTTCCTTATGCTGACCACCTCCATCTGTGGAGCGGTTTGTTACAGTCCCTTGGGTGGCCAACTTACAGAGGTTCTACTGTATTTTAACAAATGTGTTATATATAAAGGGAGAATCTGCTACCTATAATAATCCTTCATCCATTTATGTATTGCTCATTTATTCAACAAATACTGAACATTACTGAGCAGCTAGCATATACTGTGCTAAGGGGCAAGACATACCAAGAACCATTCCTACTCTCACAGCCCCCGCATTCCAGATGTATTCTAACAATACACACATACAATATATATATAACAACATTCTAAGTCCACACAATTAACTGTGATTGCAATAAAAACTGCAAAAGTATAGAGAGCTATTAAAGTGTGTAGCAGGAGGTATGAATCTGAGAAATCAGGAAAAGCTTTCCTTTGGCATTGACTTTAAGATCAAATCTGATGCATAAGGAGGGTTCAACCACATAAAAAAGTGGCCAAAGGATAGGTGGCATGCAGTGGGCATGTGTGAGAACATGAGAGCATGCCGCAGGAGCTGAACTACAGTGAGGGAGGCAGAGAAAACCCGAGTTATAACAAGCGCAATACTTTAAGCTTTATACCAAAGTTGATAAGAAGCCCCTACAGAATTTGAACATGCGAATGAAAAATGCAGAATATAAAATCAATCTTAGAATATAAACTCAATTATTTTTAAAAATGTACAGAAAATGACTAGAAGTAAATATATTAAAAATGTTAAATTGTGAAATAGCCAGGCGTTGTGGCGGGTGCTTATAGTCCCAACTACTCGGGATGCTGAGGCAAGAGAATCGCCTAAGCCCAGGAGTTGGAGGTTGCTGTGAGCTGTGAGGCCACAGCACTCTATCGAGGGCAATAAAGTGAGACTCTTATCTCTAAAAAAAAAAAGAAAAATGTTAAATTGTGGCCGGGCACAGTGGCTCACACCTATAATCCTAGCACTCTGGGAAGCCCAGGCAGGTGGAATGCATAAGCTCATGAGTTCAAGACTGCCCTGAGCAAGAGACCCTGTCTCTAAAAACAGCCAGGCGTTGTGGCAGGCACCTGTAGTCCTAGCTATTCAGTACGGTATGGCAAGAGAATCGCTTGAGCCCAAGAGCTTGAGGTTGCTGTGAGCTATGACGCAACAGCACTCTACCGAGGGCAACAAAATGACACTGTCTCAAAAGAAAAAAAGTTAAATTGTCACATTACCCTGAGATATTAGGATTATGCATAATTATTTTTCTTCATGTATACTTTCTAAGCTAACCAAATTTATACTGTCCATAAATTCTTCTTATAGTTAGAAAAAAATAATCCCAGTTTCCAAACACCACCCTGAGGTATCCCCTCCTTCCCCCGCCTCAGGCAGCCTCTCTATCATGACACACATTTATTAGCATGATATGTCCTTGACACCAGACTCAATCTGCTAAACATTCTATGTTACAACTCCTCTCTGTCCCTCCCCTTAACGCACAGCCACAGCTGTAACTGGAATGACCCCTTTTAACTGCTCTTCAGTCCTAGGCCAATGCACATCTAGCTGTTAGCTCCATCATATTTCTAACTGAAAACACCACTAAAAACACTGACACCCCATCAAAGAAGGAACCCAGTAAGAATTTTAGCTAGACGATACTGTAGCTTAAAATAGCTTACAGTGTACCAGAAGAAAGGAAAACAGCAAGAAAACATAATGGCAGAGAATGACTTTAAATAACTAATTGTCATAGTTTGCAAACCCCTGAGTTTTGGCCTTCAAGTTCTGACATATCATGATGAGCTGATACATATCATGATATATATCTGATATATATGTTCAGAAGCATATTATTTAACAACCCAATTATACATGTATCTAAGTTCAAAGATACAGATTTTTTAAAACCTTCAAGGCAACTAGTTGCAGTGGTTCACGCCTATGATCCTAGCATGCTAGGAGGCCAAGGCACGTGGATTCCTTGAACTCAGGAGTTCAAGACCACTTGCAGCAGGCACCTGTAGTCTCAGCTACTTGGGAGGCTGCGGCAAAAGGATTACTTGAGCCCAAGAGTTTGAGGTTGCTGGGAGCTGTGAGGTCACAGCACTCTAACTAGGGCTACAGGAATGGCTGCCTTCTGCCATTCCTCCTTCCTGCCTCCGCTCTCCCCCAGGCTTCCAATCCTGCAAAGGTGCTGCTTGGCCATGTGATACAGTCAAATCCATGGCCTGATGCTCCCCTTCAAGGACAACATCAACACTCTGGGCATGGTTGACACTAGTAAAGAGTCCATCCACCTCGCTGTATTAGCATCTAACCCAGTGGTTCCAGTCCATGAAGATATTTTCACTAGTCTTTGGGGAATTGAGAAAAGTAATAATAACCAGTGATTTTCATGAAACTAAAGTTTATCTTATTGATGAAGAGGAGATGGAGAGGAGAGAGAATATAAAGTAAAAATAGAAGATACAAGAAGGTTCAACACAAACCTAAAGCAGCAACGTTGACTTTATTGGATAAATAGGGATTAGATTCCACAGATAAATCCTCCAGTACTCTTCACTAGCATGGAACTCACTAGTTTTGAGTAGCCCACACACAAATCACATCCAACCTAAACTCAGCAGCGTGGCTTATAATGCAGACTGACACCTCTCAAACCGTCCATCCCCACTGCTTTTAGTAAGTGTTGTTCGAGCATTTGAGGTTGAGGTTGAATGGTGGAGGAAAGCAGCCCTTTAGGATGTACAAAAAGAGCTTTGGAGGTGGAGAAATGGAAGCAAGTGGGTAATATATTACTTGCAGATATAAAGAATGTCTCAATGTTTGTTTTGGTGTCAAAATTTCAAGCATCTAACACTGCTTTGGGTATGGAATGAAATTCTGAATTAAGTTAAAGGGGAAAACAGGGAATTGGCTGGGAATGTACAGATCGCTCCTTCGTCCTAACACTATATCCTCCCACTACATGGCATGATAATCTCAGGACATGAAAGTCTTGTTGATGCATTTCACTACGAGTGTTTTGGAAAAGGCAATACTAAAAGTTTCAGGTGGAAACGGTCCCTGGAATATGGAGGCCCGTCTATCTACATGGCATTGTCTTGTCCTGAACTCATCCACTCTTTAATAAGCTGTTTATTTTTAACGTAAATTCACTGATTTATACTGGTAACTCCTTTACTTAAAAATATGCTGGAATTTCCACTAAAATCTCTTATTATTCAAAGTTTGCTAGTTCAGGCATGAAAATTTTCCCCAGGCATAAGAGGTCTAATCTTTACAACAAATATCACTGAACCACTTTTTAAATCCAAGAATGCCAAAAAGAAATCTTTCTTCTTTACTCATGAAACTTAAAACTAGAGTTTTGTTTTCTTAGAAAAACTTAGCACAACAATCTGTACTTTATTTTTTTTTTATTTTTTTTTTTTTGAGACGGAGCCTCAAGCTATCCCCCTGGGTAGAGTGCCATGGCATCACGCTCACAGCAACCTCCAACTCCTGGGCTCAAGCGAGTCTCCTGCCTCAGCCTCCCAAGTAGCTGAGACCACAGGCGCCCGCCACAACGCCTGGCCATTTTTTTTTTGGTTGCAGCCATCATTGTTGTTTGGCGGGCCCGGGCTGGGGATTCGAACCCGCCACCTTAGGTGTATGTGGCTGGCGCCTTAGCTGCTTGAGCTACAGGCGCCGAGCCAACAATCTGTACTTTAGATAAAATATTTTTTCAACATAGGAAAAATAAATTTTAAAACTTGCCATATCATCAAAATAACCATTAAAAGAAGGTTCCTCCAATTTAGGATTATAACCTAGGTTTTAAAGAACAAGAGGACTAATGAACCTTCACAACTCAGAACAAGGCAGAGAATGATAATAAGTTACACCGGTATAACATTTTATAATTTACAATACCGCTTTCATATGCAATCTCATTTGGTCCTTGTAACAATCCTATAAAGTAGGTATTATAATACCCTCTCTCCAGATTAAGAAAATGGGGCTCATATATGTTAGGAGAATATCAAAACCTCAAAACTAGAAGTGTTAATGTAGAACCCAGATTTTCTAACTCCAAACAAAATAAACATTTAAGAAATAATAAAATAAAGATTAAGAAGCACAAAAACTAGTTTGTGGCTTCTTCTACCTCAAGGCTACAGTATGTTTGAACAGAAATACTTGCCAACACCCTCCCCCCAAAATAGCTAGTGAGTACCTGTCCCCTTCTCAAGCCCACAAGAACAGAAACTCGTCCTTATGCTGTACTGCCCTCTCATCATAAGTATCTTTACAGCTACTGTATTCCAAGCATTACTCCAGGCAGATGACAAGCTTTGGGTCCTCGCCTCATCAACTATTTTAAAAGTTAAGATACACACACAGAGATAATACACTGCCAGTAAAGATTTAAATTAGTGAGTCAATATCACACCCAAGAATATGATTTAAGGAAGACTTGGACTGGGACAGTCACTGCAGAGCCTGAAGCACATCCCATTTTGAGCCCCTCACTAGGAAATACAAAATTTTGAATACAAAATTAAGTTACAAAGTGAATATTTATTAAGAATGAGGACATCACAAAAAAATTACAAATTTTTAAAGGTGACAACACAAATAACACAAAATCTAGAAAAATAACATTTTTATTAATTCCTTGGTCTCTGTAATCTTTCCCACATGTTTTAAGATCTTTGATCACCTCATTATATGCTGATAATTTTTGTAATACTGCCTAGGGAAATAACAGAATAATTAAGACTTTCCTTTAGCATGGGTAATCAAAAAATTAATATTAATAGTTTAGAAAGGTTTCTTTCCACTTCATAATTCATTACTGGTAATATCATGGGAAAATGCAAAATTCATTATTGCAAATCATACAGGGTTTTAAAGACTTGTTAAATCTGGAAAAATCTCTCATCTCTCTCCTTAAAGTTTCTTTTCATACTTAAGTGATAAGATTGAGGGACATTTCAAGTTTCCTTGTAACGTTACTAAACATAAATACTATTTGACCTGAGAAAACTCATCACCCAGTTTTTCAACAACGTCCTCACTGCCGTGGCATTATGGCAGCACACACATCTAGTGGCACTCATCACGGGCCCTACAACTTCATACCACGATCCTACGTGAGTCAGACAACACAGCAGAACACTCCTGGAAGCCATTCCAGTACTGAGATGACCAGCACAAACTATGCAAGCAGTGGCTGTGGCCCACATAAATGAACCCACTACCCCACACTGAGTATGCCTCCACCTCAACTCCACTTAGCTGGGAAAAATACCTATGACCATTTCCACACTATCCAACATAAGGAGAAGCATGACGGGGGAGGCAGAGTAGAAAAGAACAGTCTTAATCAACCATAGCTAACGGCACCTTACTTCTGCAAATTTGAGGGCGCACTGCTAGCTAAAATCCAGGGCCCTGTAAGGGGTTTTCTTTGCAAGCGAGGAGCCCTAAAGCCTTTTGATACGCTTCATTTTAAATATGCTTCTGAACAGTTATGAATCCAATGGATTATATTAGTAATAATAGAAGTAGCAGAGGATGCAGCAGCAGCAGTTAGAAATCAGGAAAAGAAATCTATTTTTTTTTTTTTTGAGACAGAGCCTCAGGCGGGGTAGAGTGCTGTCACATCATAGCTCACAGCAACCTCCAACTCCTGGGCTCAATCAAGTCTCCTGCCTCCGCCTCCCAAGTAGCTGGAACCACAGGCACCTGCCACAATGCTCGGCTATTTTTTGGTTGCAGCCGTCATTGTTTTGCAGGCCCGGGCTGGATTCGAACCCGCCAGCTCAGGTGTATGTGGCTGGCGCCTTAGACCAGGAAAAGAAATCTTTACAGAAAAGGATACTGGGGACTAAAGAGAAGGTGATGCCCTGCATTTGGGGTATAGGACCTCAATATCTAGAAAGAGGGCAATGCACAGGTTAGTCAGAGATCGCAATGGAACAGTTCTGCAGCGCCAAAGACCACACTACAAATCTTGTGATTCCCCCAATAGAAGATGAATCAACTAAACTCTTATAACCAATTTTCTCCTTATTACATAGCCATAATCTTGTAAAATAAAAAAAAAAGCAGCATATCTCTAAAATCCAACTCCATCTCCCCAACTTCCCTATGGAAAGGGTAGATGTGGACATGTAAAGATGTGCCCCATCTCTGTCACCCAGAAAGCCAAAGCCAGCGATTTCTCCCTTGAGGGAAGGAGAGCGCCACTGGAAACCTGGCATGTCTCATCATTATTCCTCTACAGATAAGGTATTGAAAAGGGTGTGCAATGAGGATTAAATTTAGAGCCTCCAAACTCCAGCTAATTTTCTTCCTTGAGGTTTCATTAAAAGAGCTTTAAAAAAAATTGAGCTGAAAGGTGCTGCTCACACATTAGGAGAGAAACAACCAAAGTTTGAACAGATTTTATTTACTCTGCACAAAGGAAATGTACTCGACACGAAAAGCACAGAAAGTAAAATCTGTGAGTCAAGAGAGAACAAAACACAAAACATACTCCTCCTCAGAAACCTTACCTGACTCTGAACTCACTCTAAGGAACAGTTTGTTGTAATTTGCAGACAGCAGGTGGGATATTAGCCTCAGGGCAGCAAGAGGAGAAAGTATGTCCTGGCTTTGTTGAGGCCCACACCCCACCCAGGGTTAGGGAACGCCCTCATCCTTAAGCATTAAGTTAGAGTAAAGAAGGTAAAAACCAGGGAGAGAAAGAGGGGAAGAGACCTGTCATTAATGAACGCCAGCGACAGATGAGAGAGTGCCAGCAATAATTTCAGCTCAGCATTGTGATCTGTTTGTCATATGGCTTAACTCGGCATACCTCCTGGAACTGTACTAACACGACAAAACACTACGAAAACTGGAGAATTAGGCCATTCTAAAATTACATGTATACTTTGTTTTTCAATTTTAATCAAAGTCTCATCTCAGACCTACTTCTAGAGAGTAAGCTGAAAAAGCAGAAAATATGACCAGATGCTTGACACTGACAGATGTCATCCATAAAATAGTCTTAACAGAAAAGTCAGGCTTTACCAGAATGGAAAGAGAAATAAAAGAGTAAAATAATACCTCTGGACACTGGTCTTGAACGCCATAAGCAGTCAGCATCTATTTCAGAAGATACTCTAAGGCTGTGTTCCCCTGCAGGGATCCTGTGCCTTACAGCACACTTCTCAATTCCAGGTGCATAAATGGTCTTCTGGTGGGCCATAAACACTCAAAAATAATATATAAAACTTTTTTTTTTGGTCAGAGTTTCACTATGTTGCCCTGGGTAGAGTGCCGTGGCGTCACAGCTCACAGCAACCTCAAACTCTTGGGCTTAAGTGATTCTCTTACCTCAGCCTCCCAAGCAGCTGGGACTACAGGCACCCGTCACACCGCCCAGCTATTTTTTTGTTGCAGTTGTCCTTGTTTAGCTGGCCCAAGCTGGCCTCGAACCCGCCAGCCCTGGTGTATGTGGCTGGCGTTGTAACCACTGAGCTACGGGTATTGAGCCTATATAAAACTTTTTATGTACATGCATAAAAGTAGTTTTTTGGAGGAAGAGGGTCCATAGATTTCACCTTTTTCTACAAAGTGTTTAAAATGTAAGCTGATCTGCCCTCAAGATCTAAAACAGCGCCTGGCAATAAAAACTACTTGAGATATTTATTCCTACTGAGCCACTGCTCTACAGATTCACAGCTAAGGTTCCAAGTTCATTGTTTATAGACCAGTGGACTTACAAGATGGACCAAATATGGTCACAGTGAAAACTTCGTAATCCAATCTACTTAGAAATCAGCCTGAATTAAAAATACCAACCAATCAACCAGCTTTCCATTTATTCTTTCTAGTAAACAAAGGAACTCTTGAAATGCCTCCTGTAGTAAGAAAGGTTGTACACACACACACACATCCTGAGGCTCTGAACCTCTCCCAACCTCTTAGAGTAAAGCAAGACTTCAAGTTCACTTGGTTCTAAAATATATCTAAGCTTTTAGAAGTGGAGATTTCTGTTGACTAGGTTTTTCAAAACCTTCACATGCAATTAGAATTAACAAATATGAAACTCATTAATTAATTAATTCAATTAATCAGTTAAAATTATCTTACATGCCTATAAAATCACTTTTTTTGATCTAACAACAGTGGGAAAGAAATGTAGATGTTTTGGAGGCAGTGTAAGAGAGGTGGATTTAAAATATTTTCAAGTGACTTGGATTAAAACCAATATTATTTCCCCAAGGTCCAAAAAATGAATCACATGCAAAACTGGGAAATGAATCCAGAATGCCTAACACCCACCACACCACGCTGTGCTGGCTCCTTCCTTCACCCAGAAAAGTATCTGAAGGCTGGAAATAATGGAGACTTCCAGAGATGCCGTGGGTGGTTTTTGTCCTCACAGCACACGGGGCTGATCCTTTCAGCAAATCTGCATTTCATCCAATAGAAATCAGAATCCCAGATTTCAGCTGGAAAGCTCAGGGTTACCTTTGTACTTTGCGTCTGCATGTCTTCACCTACATCTGGTACTAGCAGAGTTAAGTAGCTGCTGTTTCAGGTGGCTCTCGAGTGGAATAACTGTAATTCTCCAAATTTTAAGTTACTAGATCTTGAATGATAGATGTTTGCTTCTCAGACAAACTGATCCAAGGACAGAGATTATAGTTGTAAGATTGGCTGTATCTTTGCCCCATCCTTAAAGCAGTGATTCCTCACAAGGGGCATACAATATCATAATCTCCTTGGGATCAAAGAATAGCAAATACATTATACTTTAAAAAAATTATCCTCACAACATGAACCCTCAAAGAATGGCGTGTGACAGAGGTAAAGAAAAGATTCCTGTTTACAGAAGTGTAGATTAGATCCTGCAAAGAGCCCTTGCACTCAGCAACTAGTCCTACATAAACCAGCTTTGACTGCGTCTCTGGGCTCACAGAAGGTGGAGGAATCTTTAAAAGGACAAACCAAAATAGCTATGGGCTGAAATTAGAAAGCAGTAAGATCAGCAAGATGTTACACTGAAGGCAAATGCTCATTTTAACACTTCAGTAGGGACACTGAGCCCTTGGGCCAGCAGGAAGAGAGGTAAGCAAACCAAGAGACTTTTTAATTACTCCAGAGATCCTGAAAGGCCAAAGGGGTGTCCAAACTCTTTTGTTCTCTGACACACACTGGAAGAAAAGTTTTCTTGAATTGCATATTAAATATACAAACACTGAAAAATACTGATGAGTTAAAAAAAAAATCCATGCATAATTTTCACCATATCCAGCACCTCAGATAAGGAAAACTGGGCTATGGGCCACAGTTGGGCACCCTTGGCAGAGCCATCCCAGGGATGTCAGCCCAGCACTCAGTGGAAGAATGTACTCTTAAGAAAAAGCATCCTTAGATCAGGTTTAGATTTTCAGAGATTAAGATCAACCTAGTAATAGTTTACAAGTAAAGAAACAGGCTCGGCGCCTGTGGCTCAAGTGGCTAAGGCGCCAGCCACATACACCTAAGGTGGCGGGTTCGAATCCCCAGCCC
>NW_003852492.1:7214718-7225367 GCF_000181295.1 Otolemur garnettii | reverse complement strand
CTTGAGCCCAGGAGTTGGAGGTTGCTGTGAGCTGTGAAGCCACAGCACTCTACCCGGGGGACAGCTTGAGGCTCTGTCTCAAAAAAAAAAAAAAGATTAAAAAAAAATAATAAAGTAGCTGGAGAGAAACGGGCAACCCAGAAAAAAGAAAACCCTGAAGACATGAATGACTAGACTTCACAACAGTAATAGCAAAATCCACAAGTATATATAGTCCAAGTTCTAAAACAAAATTAACTGTCAACCTAAAATTATGTATCCAGCAAATCTGTATTTCCTTTTTTTTTTTATTGAGATATTTGTTTCTCTCAGTAGAGTACAGTGGTGTCATAGCTCACAACAACCTCAAACTCTTAGGCTCAAGAGATTCTCTTGCCTCAGCCTCCCTAATAGCTGGGACTATAGGCGCCTGTCACACAGCCCAGCTATTTCTTGTTGTTGTTGTTTAGCAAGCCCAAGCCAGGTTTAAACCAACCAGCCCTGGAGCACATGGCCCCCTAACCACTGAGCAACAGGCACCCAGCAAGCAAATCTGTATTTCATCACCAAGATACAAGGCACACTTTCAGATATAACCAAAAACCACTTCAACATCAAGAAACCCACACCAGGGTGGGGAACCTGAGTCCTTCTGCTTTCAAGATTGTTCTTTTTTAAGGAAACAAAAAAAGCTTCATCTTTCTCTGCTACACCCCTTTTTATAAAAGGATTTGTTCTGTAAAATTTGGATTCAGTCAAAAGGCCACCCCCAAAGATCCACAAGGCAATATGTGACTCCAAGGCCCCAGGTTCCCCACCCCCTACATAATAAAGTCCAAACTCCTTAGCCTGGATTGAAAGGGCTCTACACACGAGTTACTTGCCATTGTTCTCTTTGATGGTCCCTTAACTTACTAACTGTGACCTTGGACCAGGTAATTAGCCTGCCTAAGGCTCAGATTCAATATCTGCAAAATGAAACCTATAAAAGTAACTACTAAGACCAATTAATTACCCAAAATTAGATGGTATAGCAAAAACAAAACAAAAAAAGGATCAATTAAGATAACTCAGGTGCTGTGGACTGAATGTTATGTGTCTCTCTAAAACTCGTATGATGAAACCCTAACCCCTAATGTGACGGTACTGGGAGATGGACCCTTTGGAAGGTAATCAGGTTTGGATGAGGATGAAACCCCATCATGGGATCAGTGCCTTTCTAAAAGAAACTTCAGAGCTCTGTCTACCATGTGATGCCACAGTCATCTGCAAGGCAGAAACAGGACCATTACCAGGAGCCAGATCTATAGGCATCTTGATCTTGGACATCCAAGCTCCAAAGCTGTGAGAAACAAACATTTGCTGTTTATGCCACCCAGTTTGTGGTGTTCTGTCACAGCAGCCCAAACTCACTCAGTCGCCAGGCAGAGCAATCAGCACAATGCCTGGCACATAGTTTTCAATAATTGGTAGCTGTTATTATTATTACAATAACAACTTCCTGGTTGCAAAACACAACATATGCATTCCTAAGTCCACGCCTTTGTTCATACATTTTCCTCCACTTGTTGGGCTATTGTCAAACCCATTCTTCCAAATCTGCAAGTATGCCGATCAAAATTATCGCTTAAAGTCTAGCTCCTTCTAGAAATTCTCCTCTACCTGGCCAGCCCAGAGTAGGATAACCAGAGAGCTAAGAGGAATGCTTTGAAGGTGACCATGGTGACATTCAGGAGTGAGGGATGTAGCATTTTTTCTAGGATGAGTTTGCAAACTTGTCTGTCCTCATAAATGTTCTCACTTCTAAATACAGGGTGGGGCAGCGCCTGTGGCTCAAAAGGGTAGGGCACTGGTCCCATATGCCGGAGGTGGCAGGTTCAAACCCAGCCCCGGCCAAAAACTGCAAATAATAATAATAATAAATAAATAAACAAATAAATACAAGGTGGACATAAAGTTCATGTGCAATTTAAAAAGATGTTGATAAATTGCACTCAAACTTTATGGATGGCCTCACATAAAATATTTACCCCAATGCTGCTCTGTTAACTATCTGAACTATATGTTCCTTCTGGTCAAGAAAAGCATTTTCTTAAATTTCCCTGTTTTGCCATGGAAAGCTTTAGCCATAAAACACAGAGAACTACCAAATAAAGATGAACTGGCTGATTAAAAGGTTCAGAACCTTGACAGAGATGCTGAAAAATACGCGGAAAACATACACACAAATACCCAACCTGCAGCTGTCTTAGGATTCACTGCATTCTCTGTAAGCCTCTGGACAGCTGCACTTCATTCTAAAGACATCAAATATTTTCCTTAGAGAAAGATATCCAGCAAGGAAGTCTGTGTTGGGCAGGAAGAAGTGATAGGGTACATTAGCTGACAGCTCACTTCAGGAAACATCTTTCAGGGCCTACTTTCAGCGGAAGTCAATTTGACCCTGTATTTCTACTATCCAAAAGAAAAAAAAAAACAGAGATCTTCCAAGAGTTGCCCAGCTGGCACACAGTAGGTGCTCCATAAATTTCAACTGATTATGAAGAGATGAACCAAGGCATTTACTCAGATAATTTTGTTTGTTCCAAAAGAAGAAGGCAGGAGGGTACTCTCAGCAGCTGTCTTTTAGTTTTCCAGTTAACCATTTGCTGAGGAAGCTACAGCTGATTCTCCCACCCAAAAGCTGGTGATAATCTCTCAAATGAGTCACAAAAAACATATGATCAAACAACTGAGCTTCAGGGCAGCGCTTCCTCCATCTAATGTAGGTGACGTTAACTAAGGAACTAGAAAAAGGCACAATCCACATGCTATCACAGTAAACTAAACAAATCAAGTTTTCCCATTACCAATGCCAAATTTAAAATTCCACTATTATAGCTACTGACGCCACAACAAAATGCAATTTTTTTCATTACACAAAAAATATCCTCATTAAAGAACACTTGGAAAAAAGACAAAAGAATGAAACAATCAGTCAGGAAAACAAATCAGTAGTAAGCAATCAGCCATAAGACCTCCCACTCAGAAACAGACCCTACCAACATTTGGGTTCATTTTCTTCCAGGTTTCTCCCTAAGAATAAAATGTTTTGCATAATTGTAATCACAAAGTATATGCTGATATACCTGCAGCTTGCAACACTTAAATTACATCATAAGCATTTCTCAATCTTTTCTTAACCTTGGATGGCAAAAAGATTTTTAAATTAAACCAAGTAAAGAAATACTGTTCTCTTTCATCCATAGCAACTACTACAATAAAAACTTAGATTTTCCAAAAATTCCTATGGCCACTGGAATTAAAATAAGGTATATAAAAAATGCCTACACACTGAGGCTGGGCATGGTGACTCACACCAGTAATCCTAGCACTTTGGGAGGCTGAGGCAGGTGGATAGACAGGTGGGTGGACTGATAGCCAGGCATCTGGCAGGTGCTTGTAGTCCCAACTACTTGGGAGGCTGAGGCAAGAGAACTGCTTGAGCCCAAGAGTTTGAGGCTGCCATGAGCTGTGATGTCACTGTGCTCTACCAAGGGCAACAAAGTGAGACTCTGTCTCAGAAAAAAAAAAAAAAAAAGAAAAGCCTAGACACATAAGAAATGGGTTTTTTTGTTTGTTTGTTGGCAGTTTTTGGCCAGGGCTGGGTTTGAACCCACCACCTCTGGCATATGGGGCTGGCATCCCCATATGACTCCTTTGAGCCACAGGCACTGCCCATGTTTAAGAAATGTTAACTGACCTTCAAGTAACAGAGACAAACTGAGTATTTACCAGTCACCTCTGAAAAAAGATACAAATGAAAATAAATTCAGCCTCTATTCCCAACAAATTTTTAATATCACTAGGAAGATACAGTGCACTTGCACCCCAAAAGTAAAACCAATATAATTCAGCATGGGATACCCTGGCTCTTTAAGGGCTGGGGATGCTTTATTCACTTTGTACTCCAGCACAGAGAACAGTGCCTGGCATATCATAGATACTCAATAAATGTCTGTTGTATTGAAATGAACTATGGACTGAGATCATGTTTATTTAGAGACAGGAAGGATCACTATGAGCCGAGCTTGTCAGACATAGCAGATAGCAAGAATATGACAGAATATGATTTGGGGAATAACTTGCAAAAAGAAGGCTGAACCACAGAAGCCTTAAGATACTCTGAAAATGAAAGATGATATAATAAAAATGTCCATATAGTTCTAATTTTATTAAATAGTTTGATGTTTCTATATAAGCAGCATGAAAGAAACCCCTGCTACACATATTAACTACTCATGGGAAATATATAACACACACAACATATAGAGATAGTACTTAAAAACAAAACACACAAACACAAAATACTACAGTATTTCCTGAACATCAGAAACAAGCGCCAGTTCTCAGGAAGCTCTCTGTGTGCCATGGCAGGTGGCAAAGAGACAGTTAAATTGAGGCTTTAGCCCTCCATATGAAGGACCATAGTGGACACTGTCCTTGCTAAACTAGGTGTAAAAGAATGTGCTTACCAAAACTTTCTTTCAGGCTCTCTTTATACTCCAGTGAAGTTATTTGCATATACTGCTAAAATTCAGAGGGAACACACAAAGACTGGAAATTTGTATTCAACCCTAACATCATCACATTCACACCACCTGACTGTGAACATATCTTAAAACAGAATCCAACTTCATGACCAGAGTATCGTTTAGCACACTCTATACATCCTAATTTCATTCACACATGTTTTCCTTTCTTTTACTCCACTTGTGCTTTAAAAAAGTTTGAAGAATTTATGGAGAAGGAATTTGCTAATATCACATTTCTAACAGCTGCTAGATGAATGTACTAAATCCATAGCAGCTTCTGTTGCATGATGCGGCTGTCTCAGAAGCTATGCGGGATGAAAATGCATTTCTGGTTTTTTTTTTTTCCCCAAAAGAACGTATTCAACCTACCTTATGGGGCTACCTTAAGAACAGGTTCCATAGAGCTTTGGAGTTGTGTGAACGGGAATTCTGTCTGGATGTAATACCCCAATTACTGCGATTAAGTATCTCCATTCACTTTCCCCAAACTGAGCACTCAAGAACAAATGCCCATCAACAAGCCATTTGGGAATGAGCAGCTGATAGAAGTAATGCAGGCTTTCAAGGCAGGTGTTCTTTGTTTTTCTGAATGCTTTGTTTTTCTGAATGCACACAAGTCTCACAATGATTCTGTCAGGTAATTAAGAACAATTAAAACTAAGTAAAGGGCTATGCCATTCCAAAAAATAGTCCCAACAGATACAAACAGAAGAATTAAAGCTTTTTTCCAAAAATTTCCTGGAAATTTTGATTTTCAAATTTTGATATGGGCAGTGCCTGTGGCTCAAGGAGCAGGGCGCTGGCCCCATATACCAGAGGTGGCGGGTTCAAACCCAGACCCGGCCAAAAACTGCAAAAAACAAAAAAAATTTTGATATGCTTCAGCATACAAATTATCTTATCCCAAGAATGCAAACTGTTACTATTTTAATTTTAAATGTAACACTTCTCTTTAGGACCTCAAAGATTTGGAAACCTAACAGTAATTCCTACATAACCCCATTCAAAAAGACATGAAGCATAACATCTGTAAAAGTGAATTTCACCTGCCGTGAATTCAACAAAAGAAAATGTTATATGCAAACTACATAGCCTTGAACACTTGATAATTTGGTCAAACTGATCTGTAATAAGAATTCCACTGTTACATGGAACAGTACAACTAACCAAAGACTGGATTAAGGTAAACAATGGAAGATTCCCAAATTTAAGGTACATGGGATACATTACTCTTCTCAATTTCCACATACTTCTCTTTATCCACAAAATGGGATAGAGTTTTTATCAAGATTAAATGAATTAATACGTATGAAATTTTTATAATAAAGCCTGGCAAAGGGTAACTACTATAGAAATATCTGCTAATATATATATCAGAAACTGAAAATTTTAACTGAGTATAAATAGTAATATCGATTGGGAAAAAATAATCATAAAAAATATAAAAACACACCCGTCACGATCTGTGGAAGAATAAAGTATGCTTAGGATACAAACTAAACAATGAAAAAAAGAACCCCCACCTATAAAAAGATAGCTACATACCTTCAAAGTAGATTACTACATTCTGCAACCTTGACTCTTTGTCATTAGTCCTAGTTTGCAAAATCTGATCCTTCCTCCTAGTCTCTGCAAGTAAGTCTCAGCCCTTAGTAGCCAGAGCCACAAAACTAACCCCTCAGGGAGAGCAAAGTCAGAGGTTAAGGGTATACAAAGCTCTTAGCATTTTCTACTTTTATTAACAAACTACCAAGATGAAACTTATTCCTGAACTAAACTGCCAAATGTTTCTGTGATAAAAACTGGAAACTTTCATGTGAACAGGCCAAGTGAACAATAGGGAGTTGTTTCAGGCTGGTGAATAGGACAGTGTCAGTGTAACCAGCACAGTGGGTGCTGGACATTCCTGACACCCTTGTCCCCTGGCTAGCTTTTGATCACTTGTATCTTCCAGCCACATCTGGTTTTAGAAATTACTTTCAGGCAAAGCCCACAGCCCCCATCTATACACTGAAACTCATCCTTTGTCACAGAGCTCTATTTCCAGCACTTCTGGCCCAGACTCTCACTTTTTACCATCACCATCACGAACATCCTACCAGAACTAGCACAAAACACAGGAACGCTTTGTTTTCCTAAGCCTGTTCCTCCTTACTCCCAAACAGTCCTCTCGTGTTTTAAATTGTATGTTCTGGAAAACATCAAGGGATGACAGTGGCAAGTAAACCAAACAATAAAATGGCCTAAGAACTGAAAAAGGTCCTGGTCTGGTTAGCAGGAGACGCCTGCCAGGGGAAGAAGTGTGGTGTAGTGCTTTGGGCAGACGTGAATTTGAGTCTTCTTCACTACTCAGAACCCAGTCCTGGAAAGTTGACTTGACTCTGAGAAACGGGTTGATAAAACCCACCTCGAGACTAATTTTTACCAAGCATATTACGGAAAAAAGATTGCAAATATTTAAAAGATAAAAATCTTTAATTGTTTTCATGTCCTACTTGCTTAAAAATAGTATACTAACAAGGTGAAATAACTCATGAATAAAAGGAAAAGTTTATCCCATATTCAGAGAAAAATAAATAAAGTAAAACCCGGCTTCACAAAGTTGTTGCAAGGAGTAAATGAGATAATGTGAGTGCCTAGTGTATAGCACACGCTCACTAAATGGAAGCTATGTTAGTCCTCCTGTCCAACTATCCAGGGAAATGCAGATCTAATGAGAATTCCAAAACGGTGGGAAAGAAAATAAACAAAACTCCCCAAGTTTGTGAGTGTATCGTGATCAAATGGCCCAAATGCTATTTCCAGGTCTGTGTGGTCTCAGCCAGTGTGGAGACAAAAAAAAAAAAAAAATAGGTGGATATCCACGCGTTTTGCCTCTAGGAAAGGAAAGCAGTTCCTTTGTTTACGGCAAGAGTCAAAAATGAACAGCCGATCCCCAGAGGGCTGTGACCAAGAAGCCGGACAAGCCCCGCGCTTTCTGCCTCGCGAGTACTTCGCGACGCCCCTCATCACTGTCCGCTTCTCCCAGCACCGCACTGCCGTGCGGTGTCTTCTAGCAAGTTCCCAAGCCCACGCCGCGGCGGCCACAGTCCTCCCAGGATGCCGTGCCCCCCGCCCGGAGGAGCCCACCGCCAGGATCGGCCCACCGCCGGGCCAGGCCCTTCCCCACCCAGACAGGCCGCCGGCCGCGTCAGGCCCACCACGGGGGATCAGCCCCCCGCCCGGGACCAGATCACCGCCCGGGACGGGACCACTGTCCGGACAGGACCCAGCCCGAGACCCACCCGCGCCCGGGTCAGCCGCCTGAGCCTCCACCAGCCCCCGTCCAGATCCCAGCCCGGATCCCACCGCGTGTCGCCTGGGCCTCCGCCCCTCTGGCCCGGGACCCCCGGAGTCTTCCAAGCCCGGACCGCTACTCGCGTCCCTGATGGCTTCAGCTGTTTCGGCCCGCCCTGCCTCCCTCACCCTTAGACTCTAGTTTCTCAAGGTGAAAACTCAAAAACCCACCCCTGAAAAGCAGCAGCAGGAGGAAGTCGGACAGCCGGGCGCAGAGCCGAAATCCTGGTCGCCGCCTCAGCGCCATGTCGAGGGGAACTGAGGGGCCCGCAACCGCGCGCCGCGTACAGTAGTCCCTGCGCGCATGCGCCCAGTTGCCTGGACCCTGCGACCCGCCCCTAGTTACCATAGCGACCACCAGGCCCGGCTGAACCGGCACCATGGTAACAGAGGAAGCTGAAGTCTGGTTGCTATGGATACGGCGATGCTCTGGGCCGGGCTCAGGGGTTCTCTTTCAACGAACTTGTGGAAAGAAGAGTAAGGAAGCATGTTCAAGAGTGGAGCGGGATACATTTCTATAGCTATAGAATAAAAACATCACTATGGGTCGGATAAGGAACCATCCATCAAAATTTGGGAAATGAAGTGTCTCTTATTTTACAAATAAGGATGTAGCTCAGTTATCTTGGAAACATTACTGCCTTCACATCTTTTAGGCCTCTGATTCCTAAATTCGATGGAAGAAAAAGCGCTGAAATTTGCTTAAAACATAATCAAGACGCACATTATACAACACGTAAAAGCAATTTCATGCTGAAATAAAAATAATTTATTTCTGTGGTATATTAAAAGCATGATGGTATGCCCAATAGGTTAATTTGCAAAAAAGCAAACTGATTCTTTGCTCTGATTTTTTAGTATTAAGAAACGGCAAAACTAAGGAAGGAAAATGGAGCAAAATCTTATGAAGAGCAGCAGACAAGGTGAAGACAAGAATAAAATGAACCTGAAATTGGACCCAAGAAGACAGGAGAATTTGAAGTGTCATTTAATACTGTGGAAAATCCTTGAAAAGCTTTTATCTAGTACAAAAAAATGTATCCTGTAGTATAAAAAGTTAGTCTCATAAACAACAGAGTAACAACAGAATTCTGAGTATAATTGTTAGTACAATATGTCAGAGTTTCAACCTAATTTTTTTTTAATTTTTTTTTGAGACAGAGTTTCACTATGTCACCCTCAGTAGAGTGCTGTGACATCACAGCTCATAGCAACATCAAACTCTTGGGCTTAAGCCAGTCTCTCTTTTTTTTCTTTATTAAGTCATAGCTGTGTACATTAATGCAATCATGGGGTACAATGTGCTGGTTTTTGCAGTTTTGGGCCGGGGCTGAGTTTGAACCTGCCACCTCCAACACATGGGGCTGGCACCCTACTCCTTTGAGCCACAGGTGCTGCCCCAATGTGCTGGTTTTATATATCATTTCAAATATTTTCATCAAACTGGTTAACATAGCCTTCACGGCATTTTCTTAGTTATTGTGTTAAGACATTTATATTCTACACTTAGTAAATTTAACATGTACCCTTGTAAAATGCACCATAGGTGTGGTCCCACCAATTACCCTCCTTCCACCCATTCTCCCCCCTCCACTTCAGCCATTCTCTTGCCTCAGCCTCCCAAGTGCCTGGGACTAAAGGAGCCTGCCACGATGCTGGACTTTTTTTTTTTTTTTTTTGCAGTTTTTGCAGTTTTTGTCCAGGGCCGGGTTTGAACCCACCACCTCTGGTATATGGAGCCGGCGCCCTACCCCTTTGAGCCACAGGTGGCGCCCCCAGCTACTTTTTTTGTAGTTGTCATCATTGTTTGGCAGACCCTGGCTGGTTGGAACCCACCAGCTCCAGTATATGCGATTGACACCCTAGCTGCTGAGCTACAGGCGCTGAGCCATTATTTTTTAATTTTTAATTGAAGGACTTTAACTTTTTATACAGTCACTCTACATTTCTTAGCATTTTTACATTTTGAAATGTAGAACTACATTTATGTAGTATATGTACTAGATTGATATATATATAGATATATATATCACAAGAAACATGAAATAGGTTGGTTGTTGCCAAAGATATTCAACTTTAACCACTATATAACTTCTTTTTGAGTCTTTGTATTTGCTCAAACCATTGTGTGAATTATCTTCTCAAAACTCTCATAAAGTCAGATTAAACTTATTACAAAAAGAAAACCTCAGTCACCTATTATGATACTATGTGGCTTTCTTTTTCTAAATCTTGTGTTTCAGTTCACTATGTACCAAAGTCACAAGTAAAAGTATGTACAATTTGTTTTACAGTGGTGGCCACTCTTCCTTCATCAAAGACAAAATAGAGAAATGGGGGGGGGAGTTGGTTTTTTTTTTCTTTTGGCCAGGGTGGGTTTGAACCTGCCACCTCCAGTATATGGGGCCAGCACCTTTCTCCGTTGAGCCACAGGCGCCGCCCTAGAGAAATTTTTTCTTACATTTTCTTACAATGCCTTTCTGACATTTTCTCTTCTCCTCCGGTTAGCTCCTGGTCACGTGGCCAGGCATATTTACCTAACTGAAGGAATCGTTTTGATTCCTTGGGAAATGTGAGATGGCGTTTAACTGGGGGCAGAGGGCTGTTTTCAGAAACCAGTGCCTCTTCCCTCTTGCTGAATTTCCTGTGTTTGCATTGTGGAATGGTCTGTCGGTTAAAGGGTCTTCTCTGCTAGAGAGTCTTTTGAAACTCAGACTCACATTACAAAGCAAAGCTGCATGAATCTAAGGGGCAAAGGTT
>NW_003852492.1:7213425-7214588 GCF_000181295.1 Otolemur garnettii | reverse complement strand
GCCCGCCACAACGCCCGGCTATTTTTTTGGTTGCAGCCGTCATTGTTGTTTGGCGGGTTCGGGCTGGGGAATCGAACCCGCCACCTTAGGTGTACATGGCTGGCGCCTTAGCCGGTTGAGCTATAGGTGCCGAGCCAGGGGCAAAGGTTCTTAGAGTGGATGGCAGGCGCGTCATTGTAAAACGGTGCTAAAACATTGTAAATTCATTCCCCACAAGAATTCCTCAAGTCATTACTGGTGGCGGAAACATGATCCTGGAATGGAAGCTTAACTGCAGATTCACTGGGGCAAGATGGATACCTGTGCCTGCTCCTCCTCAGGATTTCACTGTTCCCTGGAGAGCTATGACACTGATCAGAAGAGAATCAGAGCTCAATGAGGCCAGAAGCAAAGCTCTGGCAGTATTCAGTGAGCCCATCTGAGGCGTCTGTGTCTCTATCACAGCACATCCTTCGGAGAAAGCTTCTTTCTAACGTGTAGCTTAACAAAGAAGAGATACATTTCTTTAAAAAGCTCTAAATATGCTTGTGCTGAACATAAACAAAAGCATGTAGGATACTCTTTAATACAAACCCCAAATGCAGATCAAGTGGCGACAAAGAGTGGGGTTTCCTGTGAAACTCACAGACTTTGTTTTGTTTTGTTATTTTAAAATATTAAGGGGGTGGCCAGGCACAGTGGCGCACACCTGTGATCCCAACATTCTGGGAGGCAGCCCGTGGATTGCTTGAGCTCAGGCATTTGAGATTAGCCTGAGAAACAGAGAAACCAAGTCTCTAAAACTAGCTAGGCATTGTGGCCGGCGCCTGTAGTCCCAGCTACTAGGGAGACTGAGGCAAAAGAATCGCCTAAGCCCAAGAGCTAGAGGTTGCTGTGAGCTGTGACGCCATGGCATTCTACCCAGGGCAACATAGTGAGACAGATCTTTTTTTTCTTAAAAAAAAAAAAAAAAGGCTTGGCGACTGTGGCTCAAGTGGCTAAGGTGCCAGCCACATACACCTAAGCTGGCGGGTTCAAATCCAGGCCGGGCCCATCAAATAACAATGACGGCTGCAAACCAAAAAATAGCCAGGCATTGTGGCGGGTGCCTGTGGCCCCAGCTACTTGGGAGGCAGAGGCAGGAGACTCACTTGAGCGCAGGAGTTGGAGGCTGCTGTGAGCTG
>NW_003852492.1:7210203-7212420 GCF_000181295.1 Otolemur garnettii | reverse complement strand
AAAAAAAAAAAAAAAAAAAAGAATCACACACCCCAAGTCCTAGTGAGAAATGTCACCCATGCTGCCTCTATGAGGGTATCTGCCTTGGCTCTTACTTTGAATGTGGAGAAGCAGGGCTTAGCTAGATGCCCCGCCTCCAGACACCAGAGTAAACAACAGTCCCCAGACGTCCTGCAGGAGGGACCTGAGTGATGACATAAAACAGACCGGTACTTTTTTCCCCCTTCACTCAATCTGTTGAATGTTCACACTGCACTGGGAAGAAGGTGAGAGAAACTGTTTTCCTCGACTGTGCCCCAGGGCTAGACACAGCGATAAGCCTAGAGGACATGTGTGCCATCTGAATTGGCTTGGAGCAAAGCCCAGGAGCCCGTGCTGCTTTGAGGCTGAGGTCAGGGAGTGAGGAAATCAGGAGGGCAAACAGGGCACCATCCTGCTTCAGTTCCGTGCCTGCAGGATACGCCCGCTACTCTGTTTACAGATGGGAGGTATTTTTATTCTAGCCTCCCAATTAGAGGTAATTTTCTCTTCACACAAATTGTGCCATGGAGTGTTTACTTCCTGGCAGCCCTAGAAAGAGCCCAAGCCTCTCCGCTTTCCCTCCTCTGCTACCCTCCTCTGCTCTGATACAGGGTGCTGTATCTTCCACAGAGTCCTGGCTGGAGTCAACCCCTGCCCCAGGGTTTCCTGAGGGCACAGTGCCCAGGATTTGGGCATGATCACTCTCATTGCTCAGCACTTCCCAGGGATGAGGAGGGCACTTGGTGGTGGTTGTCACTCCAGAGGATATTCTGTTCCAGGACTGGAAATGGCCAGGAGATGTGGGGAGGGGATTCAATCCTCCCATTTCCCACGTCTATGAAGTGATGAGGTTTACCCCACAAGAAACCTTTTCCCCAAAGATTATTCAATATCGTGCCCCTTACACAAGTAGACAAGGACCCTGGATAAGACTCTACAGCCGTGGTTCTCAACCTTCCTAATGTTGCCATGTATTTTCATTGTTAAAAAGGGGTTGCAACCCACAGGTTGAGAACTATTGCTCTACAGTGTCTCTTTAATCCCATGTAATTATATTCCCATAAAATTTTGGATCAGGAGGGGATGTGTTTGATCGTCATGGGTGATGTCAGAATCTCAAAGACTCAAGCCATACATCAAAGACTACCACAATGGGGATGGCCACCTCTGGCCTACAGAGGACAGAGAACTCCTCTCACCCATCACCTTGGAGCACCTACATTTCTGCACCCTTTATGCTGCTGGGTCATACCTTGAACCATTTATTTTTTCCAGGTAATGTTTTGTTTCCCAGTCAAGCATTATTTCCCAGGGCTGGACTATCTGCGTATCCCAGGCCTGGCACTAAGTACTTCCCAGGACAGTCCACAGGGAGGAAATAGGGAGCTCTTATCAGCTTCAAGACACACAGACTTGGCTCGGCACCAACCCCACTGTCCTCTCCAAGATGCTTTAGATGGTCTCCTTTGTCCCTCTGCTATATACTGCAGTCCTCTGGGAGGCAGAGGTGGGAGGATCACTTGAGGTTGGGAGTTTGAGACCAGCCTGAGCCAGAGAGAGAGAGACCCCTGTCTCAAAAACAAAAAATAACCAGGACATTTGTCTAACACCTGTCATCCTAGCACTCTGGGAGGCCAAGGCAGATGGATTGCTTGAGCTCAGGAGTTTGGGACCAGCCTAAGCAACAGTGAGATCCCATCTCTACTAAAATAGTAAAATAAGCTAGGTTCTGTAGCCAACACCTTTTGTCCTAGCTACTAGAGAGGCTGAGACCAGAGGATGACTGGAGCCCAAGAGTTTGAGGTTGCTGTGAGCTATGGTGACTCCATGGCACTCTACAGAGGCGAGGCGGATAAAGTGAGACTCTGTTTCTAAAGAAAAAAAAAGGTTGAAACGTAGCCAAGGAATCGTAAGATGAAAGAAGCAATGGTGAGCAAACAATTTAGTCGCAGGTGGACACTGACTCGAACAACTGATAGTAACAATAATAACCCATCTATGAGAAGTAAAAAACAAAACTAGGCTGGGCCCAGTGGCTCATGGCCATAATCCTAGCACTTTGGGAGGCCAAGACAGGAGGACTGCTTAAGGCCAGAAGTTAGAGACAGACCAGCCTGAGCAAAAAAGCCTGATGCCATGGCACTTCACCTAGGGCAATAGCTTGAGGCTCTGTCTCAAAAAAAAAAAAAAAAAAAA
>NW_003852492.1:7206983-7210183 GCF_000181295.1 Otolemur garnettii | reverse complement strand
CCAAAACGAAAGCATATAGTTTAAATGTTTAATGCAACTTTTTTTTTTTTTTTTGAGATAATCTCACTATGTCGCCCTTGGTAGAGTGCTGTTGTGTCACAGCTCATAGCAACCTCAAACTCTTGGACTTAAGTGATTCTCTTGCCTCAGCCTCCCAAGTAGCTGGGACTACAGGTGCTTGCCACAATGCCCGGCTATGTTTTTGTTGTAGTTGTCATTGTTTGGCAGGCCTGAGCTGGGTTCGAACCCTCCAGCTCCAGTGTATGTGGCTGGCGCCCTAACCACTGAGCTACAGACGCCAAGCCCAAGTAGTAGTTCTTCATTAATGCCTTTCACTTTTCTTGGATTTGTTTTCCTAATATCTAGGTTTTTTTGTTTTTTTTTTTTTTTTGAGACAGAGTCTCACTTGGTCATCCATAGTAGAGTGCTATGATGTCTTAGCTCACAGCAACCTCAAACTCTTGGGTTCAAGTGATCCTCTTGCCTTATCCTCCCAAGTAGCTGGGACGATAGGAGTCCACCACAATGCCCAGCACTTTTTCTTTTTTTAAATTTTAGTTTAGCAGGCCCAGGCTGGGTTTGAAACTGCCATCCCTGCTACATAGGGCTGGCACTTTAGCCACTAAGCTACGAGCACCCCCTCTTTTCCTAATATTTAATGGAAATTATATCATATATTCCCTTGTCCTTCGTGAATTTTCTGTGACTATTTAAATAAAACAGACACAAACGTATTTTGGAAGAGGAAAGCGCTTGTCATGGCACACACTTGTGGAGGATTACTAGTCTCTTCAAGGATTTCAAGAAAGCCTTCCAACCACTCCCTGTATCCTCCCCTTGGTTAGACACCCCTGCAGCCGGTGGGGTGGCCAGAGCCCCGCCAGGTTGGGAGAAGCCTCCAGAATGAGGAAGGTGCATGGTTCCCTCTGCAGTGTCTGAAGAGTATTAACAACTGTGGCAGGGAGGATTAGCCATATGCCACTTAATTCCTGTTAATCGGGATTCGGGGGAGCTTGGGCTTGTAAGTGACAGATGATCCCAGCTGCCTTGCCCACCCTCCTGAGGCCAGCAGTCCTGACAGACAGGCTGGGGGACTGGCTCCCCTACCCCAGGGACCTGGCCTCAGTCCTCTGTCTCAGGTTCTCTGCTCTCTGGTGCCTCTTTCTGATTATTTCTCACTCGGACCCCTTTCCTTTGCTTCTTCTGACAGGCCCCATTCTTCTGAGCTAGATTCCTTGTGCACAAGCGTTTCTTCTGGCTTCTCTCACTTACTCTGTCTGTACCCCTTCCTCAATTGCTTCCTTCCACCTCCGAGTTTGTTCTTTTCTCCACTCTACGCCTCCCTCCCCTCACACAGCCCGCCCACATGACTTCTCTTTCTTGAATCTTCAAGCACTCTGACCCTCAGGAGCCCTGTGAAGGCCGAGTTCAAAGGTCTGAGGCAATCCTTCCTGGCCCCTCCGGAGACCAGCTTCTCCTGGGTGTGTCTTCCTCACGCTCTCCTGACCTTGGACAGAGAAATTCCAAATCAAAGTCTTCCTCTTCTTAGGCCTTGTTCGCCTGCACCCTCAGAGCTGGGAGGGCTGGAAGGAGAGGTCAAGGTCGGTCTGACTCTCTGAGAAGCTGCTCTTCTGTCTCCTCCTCCACCTCCCGTCTCCAGCTGAGCTCAGAACAGCATGCATGGGAGGGAAACAAACTTCCCATTCCAAGGTCAGATGGTGCAGGGCCCCCGCCCTGCAGGGGACTGTTATTCTTGTCTCTGCATGGCACTGTGTCTGTGGTCTCCGTGTGCGTTCAAGAGCATCTGCCTTTCTGTGTGAAGATAAATGAGATAAAGTCGCACATGGTCTGCTGGGTCCTCTCGGGGTCCCAGTGGTCCATGCAGAGGGTCCCAGTGGCCCTGCAGGTGGGATGCGTGGCTGAGATGAAGACAGATGCGTGTGCATCATGTGAGACACACTTCTGAGCAACAGGGAAGTAGAAAAGAAGTATCTGCAAAAGTACATTAGTAGGGGCTCCTACAGCACAGGCCACATACACGGAGGCTGCCAGGTTTGTGAACCTGGCCTGGGCCAGCTAAACAATGACAACTAAAACAAAACAATAGCTAGGTATTGGAGCGGCACCTGTGGCTCAAACGACTAAGGCACTAGCCACATGCACCTGAGCTGGCGGGTTCGAATCCAGCCTGGGCCTGCTAAACAACAATGATGGCTGCAACCAAAAAATAGCTGGGTGTTGTGGCAGGTGCCTAGTTCCAGCTACTGGGGAGACTGAGGCAAGAGAATCACTTAAGCCCAAGAGTTTGAGGTTGCTGTGAGTTGTGATGCCATAGCACTCTACTGAGGGCAACATAGTGAGACTCTGTCTCAAAAAAGAAAATGTACATTAGTAGGAATTTTAGTTAACATGCGTGAACTAAAGTAGGACGCATCTTTGCATGTTTGTGGTTGGATGGGGTTTGGATGAAGAGCAGAAAGGAAACTTCTGTGCTGCTTTTTTTTTTTAATTGGTGTATAATAGTTGTACGTTTTTATTGGGGGCTGGTGAAATCTCAATACATCTACGCTTCTTAAAAGCATCCGAACCGTCTCTTAGGATAGATAGCACCTTTAAACTTCCAAATCCAGGGCAGCAGCAATGCCAAGGTGTGACTTCCATCCAGGAATCGGCTTGGCTTCTAAGAAGCTCCTTAGATTAAGGAAAAGCAACTTTGCCTCTGCCCACCAATCCGTCCAACCTCAAGAACCGCACACATGCACACGCACGCACAGAAAGGTCCTCCTGTCCCTGAGCGGAGCCTCTCCGGTCTCCACCTGCTCACAAGTGGGATGGTTTCTCACAGCGGAGTCCAAGGGCAGAGGCCCCCCCAGGTGCTCCAGCCTCTGCCGTTGGGCACAGATGACTTATAAAAAGAAAGAGGAGAGCAAAGAGCAAAAACCACTTCTCTGTGCATCCTCCCCATGGCCCGAGGACCCGCGCAGGGTCCCTGAGCGCACCCTTGTCTCGGGAAAGCCGCGGGGCGGAGCCGCTCCGGGGGAGGCAGCGAAGGGCGCATCCCCTGCCTGCCCGGGCCCCACACCGTTTCCCTGGCCTCACTTCGCCACCGTGTGGTAGACATTTGCTGTTACAGTCTCTTGCTCTTCGCCCGCTCCCCTCAAACCATCCCTCTAAAAGCCAAACGCTTGCTTTAAACGCTT
>NW_003852492.1:7204601-7206311 GCF_000181295.1 Otolemur garnettii | reverse complement strand
AAGCCCAGGAGTTGGAGGTTGCTGTGAGCTGTAATGCCACGGCACTCTACCCAGGGGGACAGCTTGAGGCTCTGTCTCAAAAAAAAAAAAATAAAAATAAAAATAAAGCCAAGGATCAGTGTATTTGGATGGGGATGATGAAGAAGAAAGAACAGCCATAGAAATTACAAATATTTCCAGCTGGGCTGGCCAAGGGCCAGGGTGAGCCCCTAGTTGAGTCTGTGATGGTGATTTCACTACCCTCCATACCGGCATTTATATACTGATCCTAAAAATGCAGGAGAGGGAGTAGGGTGGGCTGGACTGCTGGTCAGGGGTCCCTTACTTACATCCAGACCCTCTGCAGGTGGGTGGGGTGAGCTGAGGTTCCTCCAGCATTACTCTAAGCATTGCAAGGGGAGTCTGTTACCTTCCAAGGAGTGCTGAGGTTGACTTGAGAAGGCCCAGTCATCTCCTAACCTGTGACCTAGAGAAAGCTGCTTAACCTCTCTGGGCCTTGCTTTAAATGCCAGAGCTGTGCAGAAGGCTTCAACCTGTGCACAGCCATAGTTGCCACTACTTCCTCTCCTGTGCTGTGCTCAGTCCAGTGTATTCTCGTTCCCCCAAACATACATCACCAGTTCTTAAACTTTACTGGCATCATCATTTTTGCTCAGAATACGCACCCACTTCCATTGGGGCCTTCAGATCCTATCCACCCTCAAGGTGAACCCACATTCCATTTCCTGCATGGAGCTGCTGCTATCTTCCCAGCTGGGTTTTTCCCTGCAACCTCTCTTTTTCTGTTGCCCTCAGTAGAGTGCTGTGGAGTCACAGCTCACAGCAACCTCAAACTCTCAGGCTCAAACAATCATCTTGCCCCAGCCTCCTGAGTAGCTGGGACTACAGGTGCCCACCACAATGCCCAGCTATTTTTAGAAATGGGGTCTTGGTCTTGCTCAGGGTGGTCTCGAACTCCTGAACTCAGGCAATCCACCTGGTCGGCCTCCCAGAGTGCTAGGATAACAGGCATGATCCCCCCACTCTCTCTTAAACACTGGAACTCTGCGGGTCCTTCTCTTGGGACCATTATCTGGTACTTTATAGTGTCACAGCTATACTCGATGAAATAATGTAAAGAAGTTTGTCCTGAACCAGATTTGAGGACCATGACCTGGACCCAAGAAACCTTGATCAAGTGGCCTTGCTGTGGTTTCAGTATGGTTTTATTCATTTCAGGGAGACAAGTATTATAAGTAAACTCATAAATCAACACTTGGGAGGCACACATTGGTTTGCCCTGAAAAGGTGTGACATCTTAAAGTGGGAGGCCCACAGGTTATAGGTGGGTTTACAGATTTTTCAGTTGACAGTTGGCTGAAAGAGTTAGGCTCTGTCCTAACTCCACCAATAATAGACCAGGGGCCAGCAAAGAGGAACACTTGAGTTAAGATAAAGGTCTGTCAGTCAGAGACACTACAGGATGTATGCCCAGACTCAAGTGGTTTGTTGTATATATCAGGCCTTAGGCCTGATAATGAGTTACAAAAGACATCTTTAAGAAGGTGGGGGGGGGGGCGGAGCCAAGATGGCGAACTGCAGCCAGCTTTTTACAGAAGCTCCCGTCCAGAAGGAGGCTGAAAGGACAGAACCTTAGCAAATTAGCTGATGGTTTGGAGCAGAGACAAGAGAGAAGATTGAAGAGTGCACTTCAACCTTCCTGAGGCGAGC
>NW_003852492.1:7170646-7197764 GCF_000181295.1 Otolemur garnettii | reverse complement strand
GTCTGGCACACCTCCCGGGTGAGGAGCTCAGCTGGTGGGTTCAAATCCAACCTGGGCCTGCCAAACAACAATGAAAAAAAAAAAAAAAAAAAAAAAAAAAAAAAAAGAAGGTGGGGGGTAGGATGAGGCTTGTCTGATCTCCTTTCTCATGGCTAGCACCTCAGTTTTAGGGGATCCTCTTGGCCAAGAGGGGGGCCAGTCAGTCAGCCACTGGGGGGAGAGCCTGAAGATTTTATTTTAGTTTACAGTAGTACATTCTTTTTTTTGTTTGGGGGGTCTTTTTTTTGATGTATCATAGTTATACATATTTTGGAGTGTATATTTTGACTTATTGATACAATGTGTAATGATTTAAATCAGGGTACTTGGGATATCCGACATCTCAAACATTTATCTTCTCTTTGCATTGGGATCATATAATAGTATGTTCTAGACCTTTATTCTTTTTTTTTTTTTTTTTTTTGCAGTTTTTGGCCAGGGCTGGGTTTGAACCCATCACCTCCAGCATATGGGGCTGGCGTCCTACCCCTTTGAGCCACAGGCAGCGCCCCCTAGACCTTTCTTCTTTTACTTTATATCCTTCACCAGTGGGTAAACTCTACTGCTGGATACATTATATTCATCTTCATGTGGATGCCCAACACTGGGCTTTTGCCATATTAGGTGTTGAGCAGAACTCTTATTGAAAGAAGAGGAATTTCTTTGTCATAGCTCAACTTAAATATAAGTTCTTCCAGCAGGTATTCATGAAGGCCCCCACTGCCCCAAGTTGGGTGAGGTGCCCCTCTTGGTCTTCCTAGACCTTGCATTCTTCTCACTGTAGGGCCTGTGACACATACTTGGATGCTTGTCTCTGCTTTCTCCCCCACTAGATGACAAGCTCCCTGGGGAAACAGACAATGGCTATTTGGTCTCCAGTGCCTGTACTGTATATGGCAGACCACAAGAACTCAGTAACTCTTTGGTGAAGAAGAGATAGATGAAGGAGATATGTAGGTACATGCATGGAGAAGGGGAGGGAGAGAGGATTAAAGATGGTCTTTCGGCATCCTTTATGCCCTAATATTTTATGACCACAGAGCTTTGAGCCCTTTTTTTTTTTGAGGGAAAAGAATCTAAAGTATTTGAAACACCAGACAGTGATCCCAGGAGGTTCAGGTGGTGATTTTCCTTCTAACATACATTGTTTCTGGAGGAGGAGGGGGTGTCTGCTCCTCCCATTCTATGGGGGAATTTCATGTTCCCTGGGCTAAGCCTGGCCCAGAACTTGGCAAGATCTCTGGGGCGTTCATTTTTGTCACCCAGCCCGGGTAGGAGGGTGGATGGGTGGGAGGGGAACTGTTTTGGGAAAGAGTGTTGGGGAGTGTTTATGTGTGTGATGAGTCAGGGCCACGGGAGCGTGGAGCCTTCCTCTCTGCTCGGCTCACTGTGGGGGTAGTTCTCACCAGTTGATGGCGGAGGGTGGAGGATCACCAACTGTCTTTGGAAAGTTTGGAAAGTTTTCTTAGTCACTCCTTACACCATGTCAGCTGGAGTTTTATGTAACAAACAGAGGTCTGATGGCGTCAGGATGGCTGCTCCGCTTTTGGGCAGTAGCTCTCACCACCCCCCTCCCTCTCCAGCCACCAGAGCCTGGTGACCCGCCTGCCCTGCTCTTAAGAAGCAGCCCTGGAGGGCTAATGGCCATTGATGTCTGATTCCCACTAGAAAGGAGCCCAAGCTCAACACCCTCTAGAGGAGTTCCATTCCCCTCCTGGCATCCAAAATCAGAGGAGGAGAAAGAGCCAGGCCCTTCAAGCTCCCCAGGACTCCAAGGTGGGTTTGAGCTGCGGGGAACCCACGTCCCTTCCAGTGGTGTGGGCGGGCAGAGGTGTCCTGTCTCTCCCTCTTATCTCCTCACTCTCTAGGCAGCCAGAGATGCATCATTGGGTTTCCTGTCTCTGACTCCCAAACCAATTTGCCTATCACAACCCAAGTCCTGTCAGTAACACATCTAGATAAGACCTGAAATGATGAGTGTGTGGTTATGCCTGCGCCTGTGCGTGTAAATGGAGAAGGGCACGTGCACAGAAGGAGGGAAGGGAGAGGAACAGCTCTGGGTCCAGGAGCGAGGATGCTGGTGACTCACCTGGCTGAGGGAACTGGGCCACCAGGTCTGCAGAGAAGCAGCAGCAAGGCCTGGAGTCTGAGCCTCCCAGACGGCCTCTTGCAGGCAGCCAAGGGCATCCTGGGGAAGCGTGGGCTTGCCCTCCTTTGTTACGTGCAGGGAGGGAAGTGTTTTTTCTTGTGCTCAGGCCCCAGGAGCTGGGGCAGTAAGTTTTGGAAGAGATAAGATGGGAAACGGCTTTGCTGGCAGGCAGAGTGCTAAGGAGCGGCGTCACTGGAGCAGATGCCCAGACACTTCCCAGAATGAGGAACGGATACATTGGGAAATCCAGCTGGGAAGTCGGGATGACTCTCCTGACAGTGAGAGTGGCTGCCCTGACCCAGTGGCCCAGAAAGGAGCAGCACTCCCAGACAGAGAGCTAAGAATCAGGCTTCAGTCAACAGGCACGGACTGAATGGCAGGAGTGGAGCTTAGAAAGGAGATGCCGGGAGCACAGTAGCTGGTTTCCGGGACCTTCCAGCCCAGGGTTACAGCTCTGGCCCTTCCTCAACACCAGGAAGCTCCATGGGGGCCCAAGGCCTCCCTGAGGCTGTAAGGGCCAAAGCTATCTTTATTTTAACTACTCCCTAAACTGCCCATACCCAGAGCTTCAGGTTGCACCTGCATCTTAAGGACATTGTGTTTACTCCCTATGCTATACTTAGAGAAGCTGCATACCAGAGAAGTTGTGTAACTCCCCCCTCCTTTTCTTTGTCTTCGCTCCACGGTGCACACATCCCATAACTTGCCCCCTGTACAGCATCTACCCAGACCAATCAGCTTAAGACAAGTTCTACCCCTCCCTTCTTTCTTTCTGTACCCCTTAAAACCCCCTTCCATTTTAGAATCGGGGCTCTTCTGCTCTCCTGCTGCGATGGGAAGAGTAGAAGGCCCTGACTCGAGTCTGATAATAAAACCGCCTCTTGCCTTTTGCATTGGAGCAGTCTCAGAGTAATTTATGGAGGACCTTGTAACTTGGGCACAACAAGGCCACATGGAAAAAGGAGAGGAAGGACCACTGGGGGCTGGCTTGAGGTTGAGTGGGACAAGCTGAGAAAGAGAGCAGAGTAGGGGAATGGGGGAGGTTGGGAGAGAGGCCCGGAAGTGTCATTCCCATCCCCAGACAGCTGAGCCACCGGGAC
The DNA here is from genome assembly GCF_000181295.1 of Otolemur garnettii. Lineage (NCBI taxonomy): Eukaryota > Metazoa > Chordata > Mammalia > Primates > Galagidae > Otolemur > Otolemur garnettii. Next base: position 7,194,476 of record NW_003852492.1, on the reverse strand, counting down.
AGGGTAGGGGGAGGAGAGATCAGAGTAGGAGATGCTTCCAGTTGCTTCCCTGATTGGGGCCTGGGGGCAGGGCGACACTTGCCAGGTCATCCCATAGGGCTGATAGTCCAAGCTGAGTAGAGGCTGGAGCTGCCCCTGGACCCAGGGAGGAGGGAGGAAGGGAGGAAAGGAGGGAGGAGGGAGGGAAGAAGAGAGGGAGGAGAGAAGGAAGGAAGTAGAGAAGGAAAGAATGAAGGGAGGGAGGGAGGGAAGAAGGGAGGAAGGAAGGAGAGAAGGAAGGAGGGAAAGAAAGAAGGAGAGAAGGAAGGAAGGAGTGAAGAGAGGAAGGAAGGAGAGAAAGAAGGAAGGGAGGAAGGAAGGAAGGAAGAGAGGGAGGGAGGGAGAGGGGAAAGGAAAGGAGAAGGAGGGTAGGAGGGAGGGAGGAAGAAGGAAGAAAAGAAGGAAGGAGGGAAGGAGGGAAGAAAGGAAGGAGGAAGGAAGGAGGTGGAAGGGAGAAAAGGAAGGAAGGAAGGAAAGAAGGAAAGAAAGAATGGTAGAGGGCTAGGGAAAAAAGGGGAAAGAACAAAAGTTCGCCAGTGCAGGTGGCAGGCAGGGGCAGCGGTGCAGAGGGCCAGAGGCTGGGGCCCTGGGCAAAGGCAGGGTTAAGCCCTGTCTGAATTCCTGCTGTGGCCTTCTGTGTCTGGCTTGTGCTATGGCCCCATAGGCTCTATTCCCCCCCTCACAGGTTGAGCCTCAAGACCCTGGAATTTCATGCCCTTCCACATCCTCCTGCCTTATCCCCAGTGTTGGGACATTTCTTGTTGTTTCCAATAGATTATTTAGGGCTTGGGGAAAGTGTCAAATGACCCAGCACTTAGCTGCGATCTGTGTCCACTTTGCCCTATCCTTGGCTTGGATCTGCTCATGTGATTGATCACTTAGGGCAAGGCCTCCCTTCCTCAGCCTGCAGCTGCCCCACCCTCTTTCTGAACCTCGGCAGCCACAGATTCCGCCACGATGTCTCAGCTGCACTGCTGGGCTTCCTCACTGCTTGGGTCCTGAGAGGCTCTGCTCACAGCTATTAGAACCATGTTGCCTGAGCTGGATGCTGGACCCTCCTACCTAACAGTGGCATGACCCCAATCAAGTCATTGAATGTCTCTGTCCCCACTTCTAAAGAGAAGACTAGCAATAGTCCTCACCATGAGTGCCAGGTGTGCAGACTGGGAGAGATGGTGCATGGGACAGCATCTGTGTTCTGTGGCTCACCACATGATCAGCCCTAGGGAAATCTTAGCTCTTGCTTTTTATATATAACTGGCCCCACATATATAATCTTAATTGCCCCAAACACAGACAGTGTGTTCCAGTGATGCTGGCCTCCTCCTTCCTGTACCAAGAACAGCCCATACTCAGCCCCAGTTTCATGCCCATAAATGTCCTCCCACCTGCTGTGCAGCTACCCACTCTCCCCCATCCCAGGGCCCAGAGAAAGTGCCGCCTCCTTCCCAAAGCCTTCCCTGATCATCCCAGCCCACACAGATCTCTTCCTCCCTTGCCTCCTGTGCTTCCAGCCACTGCCTGGAAATCTGACATTTAAGTCACAGAATACAGGGGCTGGAAGAGTCCTTAGGAATGACCTCTGTCTGTTGCTCTTGGCCCAGAATGGTTGATCATCAGCAACACGTTGTTAGGACATCCCGCAGGGCACACAGAGACCTGGCCACCTCGCCACCGCACTTCCGCTGAGCCTCAGAATCCTTCCCAACACTGTGCTGGGGGCAGTCAGTCTAATCAACCAGACGTGCCACTGCCAGCTGTAATGCAGACGATGAGGAGTTATCTGTCACTTAGCTGGAGGTGGCACCTTTTTGAGGTGCCGAGACCTGCGTTAGGCCCAAGGCATTCACTAGAACTCTGGTCTTGCCTTGGTTTAGGGCTCCTTACACCCTACCAGGCGTCTCTTTAATTGTATTTTCAAGGAGCATGGGGGAGGGGTCTTGTTCTTGCTCAGGCTGGTCTTGAACCCCTGCACTCAAGCAATCCACCTGCCTCAGTCTCCCAGAGTGCTGGGATTACAGGTGTGAGCCGCTGTGCCTGGCCTCTTTGTCTTCTGATTGTTCTCTGCCCTCCCAATTGCAGCTGTGATATTTGGGAAGGAGTCTTCCGCAGTCCTGGGTATGAGATAGGACACTTCTCGTGCTCATCTGCTCATTGACTGGCCGGGGCTTCCTCTGATTTCTCTAACTTGTCTTCAGAACTCAATCAAAGGGGCTGAGGAATTGGGCTTGTGAGATGGCACCATCTCTCTGCTGCCCAGGTCTACCCAGGGCTTTGCATGGCCCTCTTCTCTGTACATGGCAGACGTGGGTCCTCTGATCCCTTAAAAGATGAGACATGCCCTGGACATCAGAGGCATGGGAAGGCCACCTTCATCCTGTGGTTCATCTGCCTGGACTCCTCAGAGGACTTCCTCCCCCAGGCCTATCGTCACCCACTTAGCGGAGGACCGTGGGAATGGAAAGGAGGGGGGAGTTGTGTGATGGGCACTGATGGGCGTGGTGAGGTTCTTCTGAAGGGTGGTCCTTTGGGTGGGAGCAGGTGGACTAGAAGAGCCTGGGTCACATCAGACTGTTGGAGGCACGTCCCGGCAGGGCCTCTGGGGGCTCTGCCCCCACCTGGAGTCTTCACTTCATATGCACAGAAAGGCGGCAGCACCTTCTACTCAGACCCACACACAGGAACTTAGCGACTTCCCCAACTGGCCCTGTGTCTGTCCTTTCTGTCTCTCTCCCTTCAGGGGCATTTGCTCAATTCTCCTTTAGCCAGGGTCCCTGAATTTTGCCGTCCTGGTCTCGTGCCCATCCTGTCACACTTCTCTGTGCCTCTGCGGTGACTCCTAATTGAACTCTGTGGTTGCATCACAGCTTTGTCAGAATTTTATTTCTAAAAACCTAGATTTTATTATGCCGTTCCCTGCTGGACGATCCCGATCACCTCACTATCTCTAGGAGAAGAATGTCTTCAGCCCAGGGTGTCTTAACCTGTGCACAGCTGACATTCTGGACTGGACTCTGGGCTGGGTTGGGGCTGTTCCTGCATCACTGGGTGCTCAGCGGCAGCCTGGCCTCCAGCCACCAGATGCCAGGAGCAGCCTCCCTCCCACCCTTGCAAGCTGTGCCGACAAAAATATCTCTAGACATTGCCAGATGTCCTCCTGGGGGCAAAATTGGTTAAGAATCATGGTCACCGCCTGTCAGTAGGCTCATAATCATAACTAATAACAGTGCACACTTGCTTAGCTCTGTACTAACAGCTTTCTACAAAATCTCTCTCTCTCTCTTTTTTTTTTTTTTGGTAGTTTCTGGCTGGGGTTAGGTTTGAACCCACCACCTCCGGCATATGAAGCCGGCACCCACTCCTTTGAGCCCCAGTGCCGCCCATCACAAAGTCTCATTTGATCTTCACAATATCCCTGTGTGGTGGGTCCTATTAGTTTCCCCACTTACTGCCTAGACGGCATCCACTTTAAAGGTATCCAGATCATTCACAAAGGCAAAGACTTTTTCCTTCCACCTAAGTGAGAAGAGAGGCTGTTCATTTAAAATCACTTCGAGGCAAGAGCGGGAAAGCTGGATTCTAGCCAAGGGGGGACTCGAGCCCAGGTCTGCCGCCTGCAAGATCTAACTTCTCCCCTAATCCCTGCTGACATCCTCGACACTACACCCTCACGCAGGCCGGTTCCCCTACCTGAGAAGTTCCTCCTGGACCTGGTGAAATCTACTCATTGCTCAAGGGCCATGAAGAAACTCCTGTCCTGTTCTCCATGAAGGCTCCGAGGCCGTGGTGGAAGGAAAGAGTAACTGGTCCTGTGTGGTTCACACACCCGGGTGGCACATTCTGTCGAGGCTAATTCTGAGGGCTAACTGTGTTCTTCCTTACAAGGCAGGGATTGGGGATGGGAACTTTGGCTTGCCCTCCTAAGAAATGACTTGGGATGCCTTACACAGACCCCTCGATCCCCTAATGCTTGTGGAGCGAAAGGCAGTGAGCAGCAGTCAGGTAGATGGACGCTGCTCTCCCCAGGAGCTCATGCCCAATCACTCCCTGGACATCGGGAACCACAGTGCCTCTGGGCAGGCAGCTGAGACACAGGCGCCCCTCCCCTGGCAGATGCAGCCCTTCAGCAGAGGTCAAAGCTTAAGGAGTGATGCACAGCTTAACCTGGGCCTCCTCAGCTTGGGGCATCTTAGTGGTGCATAAGCTGCAGACTTGAGGAACTGGCAGAGCTTGGGACTTGCTTTGCCTGTAAGCATGGAATCCCCATGTTATCTCTTAACATGGTCTTCTAAAGGAGCGTGCGTGCGGACCTGTGCCACTGTGCATGAGTCCATGGGTGCACGAGTGTGGGAAGGGAGGCAGGGTGCCCCCCACCCGGGTGAGCAGCAGTACGGAGGCATTGGTCACAGGCAGCATCTCTGTGCCAGGTACCAGGATGTATGTATGGTCCTGTCAATGCGGAGTCAAGGTCCAGGCACCCTGAAGAATGCAGTCCACTCCCTGCCCACACCCACACTGGACCGAGGCAGATGGCACCCAGAGCTCACATCCCCTTCTCCCTTTTTCCGTGTTAGAGGGCCGAGCTTAGAGGAGAGGGGCAGCATTGGAGCCCCACCTCGCCTTTCCAAGTAGTTGCCAGGCCCCATTTCACTGGGGACGCAAGACTAGGGGGCGGGGTTCTCAGGGCCAAAGGTGGTAGGTGGGTGGGTGGGTCAGCTGCCCTGAGTCACGGGAGAAACCCAGCAAGTCCAACCACTAGCATTTCTGGTTCCCTATTGATGATCAGCAGAGAAAGGCTTTCCTGATGTCATAATTTTGGATGAATGGCTGGGCAGAGAAGAGAGAAGACACAGGGGCTGGAGCCACCCACAAAACAGAGCCAGGACAGTGCCTGTGGCTCATGCGAATGTTCCCACGTGGGTGGTGCGAAGTGCGGGGCTGGGCTGGGGAGGCAGCTGCAGAGTGAAGTGTGCACAGCACAGCGCGTACACCAACTCACATCCAAGAGTTTAGGCAGGAATTTTCCAGGAACATTTTTGGCCTCGCTCTTACTTGCTCGTATGCATGGTGAGCACGTGTACGTGCCAGACTTTGATAATGTGTGTCGTATCCGTATCACCTGCTGTGCACGCAGAGACCACATATATGTCGTTATCCTGCATTTCCAGGGGGTACCCCCTCTGGGCCCAAGCTTTAAACTAGCCACCCTCCCCACAGCATTCCTCCTCTGCTTTTGAGAAAGACAAGGGGAAAAAGGACCAAGAGACAAGAAGAGATAAAAATAGCCGAATATAAGCTCTTCAGATCAGAAAACTCCCTGTTCCAGTGAGTCACCAGTTTTCCAGACTGAACACACACACGTGCTCACACACACAAACACCAACATGCTGCCAAGTCACGCCTGCATTGCCAAAGATGCCTTCGATCTTACGCACTCTTGCTCTCTGTCCTCCAGAGGTAGAATCGCCCTCGAAAAGAGGTGATTCTCTGGGGCGCTGCAGAATGCTGTCTCTTTGAGCTTAGAAGGCATGAGCCACTCCCCAGACCCCTGCGGACACAGGTGCACATTCTTCTCCATCTTCCCAGCCTCTACTGATTTCCCTGTATTTCCTGACCACCTCCCCAATCCACCCAACCCACCTTGTGATGGGGCTCAGCAGGAAGGGGATGGTCTTGCAGTCCCTACTGAGCCTTGGCTGTGTTCTTCAGGAGGGCCTGGTGCTGGAGAGGTCAGACAGCTCTCTGCAGCGTCTCTGGCTCTGGCCCCTGCACTCCGGACGTCATGCAAAATTTATGAACGTGTTTTGTTAATTGCATTAGTAGCTCTGTGGGAGGATGATGTGTGCTTTGGCCTTAAACAAGGTGAGCCCAACAGATGCGCTGGTAGAGGAGATAGGACAAGCCCACTCTGTATGAGCACCTGTGACCCTGAGGCTACCAAGGTCCCCACTGCCTCTCTTCCTGGATCTCTTAGTGACATCAGGGCTCTGTCTCAGCCACCTGAGTTCTTTGTCTCCTCTGCTCCATCTCACTCTTCAGGACCAGCCTTCCTCTCCTAGGCTTCTCTAGATGAAAAGGCCAGGCTGGCAGTCATCGTGGAGACTCTCAGTCCTCTTTCTTCCTTCCTCCCCACCTCTCTTCTTCCTTCCCTTTCTCTATTTCTCTTGTAGTCCTTCCTTCCATCCTCCCCGCTTTCACCCCTGTCTTTGTGAAATCCAAATCTGCTTTACTCTAAGCATTTAAATAACTCAGGCTCCAAAGGCCCTTAGCTGCCCCTTCTGCTCTGTTCCTACCCTGACAGCGTGGACCACTGGCTGTGGCTGCGATCCTCTGTGCCTCTGGGGCCCCCACACCCTGAGCCAGCTGGCCACTGTGTCCCACGCCTCTTCTGAAAATGACGATGTGCAGGCATGCAAGGGTGAGTGGGGCAGCTAGAGAGGATTTACTAAAATCCCAGCAAATCCGTGGGTCTAGGAACATGTCATGTGTCCAAGATTATAATGAGCTCTCTGGAAGGTGGGCCCTTAGGCCATGACGCACATCTCACTTAGGGCTGCCCTTCTCTGCAGCCGCCCTGGAATTTTATTCCCTCTTTCTCAGCCCCTTTGTGCCCTTGCTGGGCTGGGGCCGTGGCCATGGTCAGGGTTGGTGGTGTGGGCTCTGCACTCAGGCTGCCCCAGGTAGACTCCAGCCCCTACCTGTGGCCTTGTGAGTTGATGTTCTAGGCCTTCATTTCCTCATCTGTCAAAGGAAATAATACCAACGCTGATACCTGCATCGTAGGTTCATTTTACCTGGTGCTGAGTCAGCATGTCAGTGTTCATAGCAGGACAGACCCAGGCCAGCCTGGCCATCCTCCCTGTGCCTACTCTCCACCTCAGAAACATAGGGATGCAAGACCCTGTCCCTTTCCCAGAGTTTCTGGGACAGAAAAGAAGACCAGGAAGCTGAGGCAGGTGGATCGCTTGAGCTCAGGAGTTCGAGACCAGCCTGAGCAAGAGAAAGACCCTGTATCTACTAAAAACAGAAAAACTAGTAGGTTCCTGTAGTCCCAGCTTATTGGGAGACTGAGGCAGGAGGATTGCTTGAACCCAGGAGTTTGAGGTTGCTGTGAGCTAGGCTGATGCCATGGCATTCTACTCTGGGCAACAGAGTGAGACTCCGTCAAAAAAAAAAAAAAAAAAGAAAGAAAGAAAGAAAGAAAGAAAGAAAGAAAGAGAAGACCAGAGCTGAGACTCAGCCCAAGTCCAACCCCTCCCCACTCCTGCCTCACTTGGCTTTTGCCCACTTGGGGACACTTGTCCGTGGTCCCACCTTCTGTTTCCCTCTGCCTATGAGTCCTCTTCAGAGCTCTGGCCCAGCCTGTGCTGGACATGGGCAGAGAGGAGTCTATTTTTAGCCCCAGACAGAAGCAGCAGCTGTAGAGCCGCCTCTCAGAGCTCTTTTCTCCACGGGAGGTTTTAGCCAACGTGGGCAAAGCCGAGGAGCAGCAGCGGCAGGAAGGCTGGTCCAGCCAGTGCCCTGAGAGCCCCAACTTCCTCACTTCCCTCCCCAGAAAGGAGCCCTTTCGGCCCCAGGACGAGCTGCCCTCCTCCTTCCCTCGTGGCCCCAGCTTCCTAATCCCCAGTGGGCTTAGCAGCTGAGCTGCAGAGGCTGCAAAGTGGGACAAGGAGGGGGTGCTCAAATGGATCCACAGAAAGGTGGAGGGGCTGGAGCCGGTCCTGAGACCAAGTCTCGCCAGGTCCTGTCAGACTTGCAACTCTTCTCTTGTTATCCCTGGGAACCCCAGGTGCAGGCTCTGAGACAGTGACATTTTCACTCCTGTTCTGTTTGCTGGATACTGCGATCACAAGGCGAGTGAGCACATCCGCCCCTGCTTTAGCTTTCTGTGCCTAAAGCAGCAAGCTTCCCACAGGTGCTGGGCAGCGGGGGCACACGGCACAGCCCGCGTCGGAACTGGATGCACGGTTTGGTTGGACTACCTTGATGACCCCAGGGTGATCACTCTTTAATAGTAGACAAAACCTGGGAGGCTGAGGCAGGGGGATTGCCTGAGCTCAGGAGTTCCACTCCAGCCTCAGCAAGAAGAGCAAGACATTGTCTCTACTAAAAATAGAAAAACCAGTGTTGTGCAGGATGCCTGTAGTCCCAGTGACTCAGGAGGCTGAGGTTGCTGTGAGCTAGGATGCCAGGGCACACTACCCAAGGTGACAGAGGGAGATTCTGAATTAATAAAAAAGAAAAAAGACTCGGTGCCTGTGGCTCAAGTGGCTAAGGTGCCAGCCACATACACCTAAGGTGGCGGGTTCGAATCCCCAGCCCGGGCCGCCAAACAACAATGACGGCTGCAATCAAAAAATAGCCGGGCGTTGTGGCGGGCGCCTGTGGTCCCAGCTACTTGGGAGGCGGAGGCAGGAGACTCGCTTGAGCCCAGGAGTTGGAGGTTGCTGTGAGCTGTGATGCCATGGCACTCTACCCAGGGGGACAGCTTGAGGCTCTGTCTCAAAAAAAAAAAAAAAGGGCAGCACCTGTGGCTCAGTGAGTAGGGCACCGACTCCATATACTGAGGGTGGCGGGTTCAAACCCGGCCCTGGCTATACCGCAACAAAAAAATAGCCGGGCGTTGTGGCGGGCGCCTATAGTCCCAGCTACTTAGGAGGCTGAGGCAAGAGAATCACCTAAGCCCAGGAGTTGGAGGTTGGTGTGAGCTGTGTGACGCTGCCATGGCACTCTATGGAGGGCGATAAAGTGAGACTCTGTCTCTAAAAAAAAAAAAGGACAAAAAAGGTCCGGAAGCCCAACAAAGAATCATGAAATTACTCTTGCAATTCTTGCTTTAGGATTCCTCTAATGATGGTAATTCTTGTGGTTGTTGGAGACCAAGCAGGAGTGTGCATGGGAAGAGAAGTGGCCCACTATGCTCACACACTGACCCAGGATCCCTTACACAGGCAAAGAAATAGATAAGAATGCTGCCCACAAGGGACTTAAATTCTAGAGCACAAATGCTCTTACATGTTGCAAAATACATACTCAGAAATCTAGGAAGAAACAATCCGACCCTTGTTGTCTCTGAATGCTGGTAAGGTGCCTAGCAGCTGATTACTAAAATTGGATTTCTCCGGAGCCAAGATTCCTAAAGATTTAAGGCAATGATCCTCCACCTCTTCCACATTGTGCATCTCTTTGCAAATCAATTAAAGCTATGAACGCGTCTCCAGAAAAATGTCCAGAACGCAGGCGCTCTAAAACCTGCCCACAAGCTGAGGGGCTGTGAGCTCCAGGGAGCTCATGTGTGGACTTGGGGTTTAGAGCCCTTGTTTTAAGAGTGGGAGGCAGTTGCTTAGGCCGGCAATGATGAATGTACCACTGCATTTCCCAGCAGGAGCTCTGCAGCTGAATTTTAATCACAGTGTTCTAGCAGTGTGGATTACAGGGAGCTGGCCACTGTCTGGCCTTCTGAAAAATGTCTATGTTCTACCAAATTATAGAAAAACCCATTTGTAAAACTCCTAACCAGTTACAATCTTGTCAGGGCCCCAAATGAGCTCTGTGACCATGGTCAAGTCCATTCTTAGGGTGTCTCAGCTTTTTTGTTTGTAAAGCAAGTGGGGTGGCTGGGACCCTGGAGTAGAGCTGAGATCCCTCGCAGCCCTGTCTGCCATGCCCTGGGTGCAAGGGTGTCCTCCGGCAAGGGGAGACAGCATTCATAACCTTAGGTGCTGTTGGTTGTAACCTGGTTGTGCTCCTGCCCTCCCAGACCTCTGAACCTGAGGCTGAGGCTGATGGCTGGGCCAAGTTGCAAGAGCCTGCGACTGAGCTTCAGGATTTAGTATCCTTTTCTGTGATTGAAGCGAGGCTGACTTTGCTCCAGCAGAGGTTACACCCTTATAAATCTCAGTTCAGTGGGAGAGGTCTCAGCATAGCCCTAATACCTGGAGATGGAAGAGAAGTGGTCTTCTGTGTGACCATGGATGGCCTCCCAGGGCAGCCAGACCTAGCAGATGGGTGTGCCAAGGGTTCTGTATCCCTTGGGACTCAAGGCGTGTGTGTCAGAAGCAGTGCTAAGGAAAACCAGGGCAACCTTGCTCAGAGGCGACCTTTTCTTACCAGTTCTCTGATTGGGTAGAGAAGGTAGCCTGTCTGCTCTGTGGAGCGGTCTGCACTGTTCTTTTTTTTTTTTTCCCCAGGGCTGGGTTTGATCCTGCCACCTCCGGCATATGGTGCCAGCGCCCTACCCTTTTGAGCGATAGGCCGGCCCTGACCCTGCACCCTTCTTAAGGGCGTGGACTGGGCAGTTCCTTGCGCCCCCCTCACCCCACAGTGCTTAAGCCTTCTTACCTGGCCACGGCTTCCATGCAAGTGAGGTGGGCTCAGGGATTGGTGTTAGGACTGGGTTTAGACATGGGGGTGGGAGTGGAGCTGGATATGTTAGCACCGCAGTGATAAAATCCGCTGACTCCAGGCCCCTTCTTTGGAATCCATGCCACCTTTTTCTTTCTCTCTCCCAGGCCTGCTCAGCCTCTCCAGGCCAGAATTTAAATTTTATTAGGAATCATTGATCTGCTCAGGACTGAGGTTTCTCCCGAGTCCTCTGTGGAACTGGAAGGGGAGTGGATGAAACAAGAGGTATCGCCAGGTAGCACAGGCTTTGCCGGCCCTGCCTGGGCCTGAGCACAGGCATTGTTTTGTCCTAGGTAGGAAGGCCCTCGAGAATCCCTTTAAAAGGAAGACACTGAAGCCCCTGAGTTAGAGTCCTGGGGTTAGGGTGGGGGGTAGGAAGCAACCTTCCTACAACTGGTGCCAAGTTCCTTACACATCCACCACTATGCACAGTCCATGCTTGTACACCCAAACCCATGAGCTATGCTCACATACACATTCTTGAAACTGTATAATTTTTTCTTTGACAGTCACCTAGAACTATATGTACAACCCTGCTCACACCTCCACATAAACACATTCTCATCAACCCTTTCTATCCTTCAGATACACGCATTTGCCATCAATAGATGTGCTGCTACTGTGCACAGCTCAAGCTTATGCATATATCCTCTCCTGGCACGTCCTAAGAAACAAACACAATGTTATCAGGTATGTGCACACCTAAAAACAGGATGCACAGCCTGCACACACTGGGCACACGGAAACTGCAACCTTCATATGTCTGTGCATGCACGTGTGGACCACGCCTATACCCCAGGCCACGCCCCTCCACCGCAGGCCACGCCCCCCACGCCAGGCTCAAGTGCCAGGTGATTGGCCATTCATCACACCATTGCCCTACTCTTCTTTCCTCATTCCTTCCTCAACCCGCCATTCCTGGGTGGAAATTCTGCCTCAGTCACTACCATGTCTCTTTAATTTGAGTTGAGCATATGGAGTGGTGTGAAGTGGGGAAGGAGCCTGGTGGTAAGTCTCTGGGACCAAGGGCTCTGGGCTCAGCTAGGTTCATAATAAGCTATTTAGTTCATTTATTTTTGTATACCTTCACACGCCTCGTAAGACTTTCTATAAACACATACTCAAATCCAGCCTTAGTTTCCTCATCCCTAAAATGGATCGAAATACTATCTGTTTTCTCTCCATTATGGCAATGTTACGGGAATCAAATTTGTTATAAAACAAAAGCTGCCTGAAAAGCGTAGTATGCATGTTAATGTAGGCTAATAGAGCGATGTGTTTCCCATGCAGATTGATAAAGTTAGGGTAGCACTTTCCTGGTATGATTTGGCCCTGGTGCTAGTCTTGCTAAGAGGTCCTTGGTCCAGGACTCAAAGTAGAGATTTCATTCCCAGGCCCTCCTTTCTTTCCTTCTGCTAGTGCCATTCTTGTGTCCCAGACATATCATGGTTACAGAGCCGATGGCTGAGTAAGGGCTAAGAGGGTCCTGGCACTGAGCTGAGCATCTGCCCTGGGCACGTGGCCTCCCAGGGGCCTGGCTTCCAGGCAGCCAAGGGCTTGCACCTGGGAAAGCTCCTCTCTGCTCCTGGACACTGGGGCTGTGCCAAGCAGCTGAGTCCAAACAAGAGGCCCTGTGGTGTGCTGAGTTTCACAGACTAGGCCAGGCTGGTTCTGCACCTGTGTTACCCTGGGGTGGGTGTGATGTTGCCCGATGCAACCCCCAATATCACCACCATATCTAAAACGGGCAGAGCAACAGCAGGTTTTTGCCATGACCAGAGACCTCAACGCTCCAAGCCACCGTGACTTGTACGGGCCAGGGTAGCCCTGGAGGAGGGGAGGCAGGAAGCTGGGACCTATGCCAACTTTGGGAAGAGGCCAGCAGCTGGCATGGGCTGGCTTATGTCCAGCATGAGCATGTGAGAGGTGAAGGGACCATTCTGCAGGAGGGCTGGCGTTGGGGCTTAGAACAGGCTCAGATTCAGCTCAGAGTCTGCATTCCTCTAGCTTAGCACTGACAGCGACTTCTCCCTGGAGCAGTATTCAGAGAAAGCGACTCCAGTGGGACACCTGGTACTTGGCAGAGCAGATGAGCATTTTTGGACATGCCGGGTACAGGGGAAAGGCTGAGGCTGGGGTACAAGGAAGGTGGGCACCCACAAAACCTCTGAGCTTTTCTAAGTGAACATGGGAACCAGTGTGGATGGGGTGGCAAGCCCATCCCCTGTCTGGCTCTGCTTTCTGCACAGCTTCCTCTGGGTGGCCCTCTCCCCTCCTGGGTGGCCCTCTCCCTTCCTCTTGGCTTTGCAGCATTCCAGCAGGCTGGACAGGAAGCCTTGACCAAGAGAGAGCTGAGAAGACAGGGCCCATAAGCTGAGCTGGTCTGGGGGTGGAGCCTGAAACTCTGCAAAGCTCCAGCTTGGCTCCACCTCTTCCCTGCCTGGAGCTCAAAGGATGACATCACCCAGACAGGGCTCCAGCCTACGTGGGCTTCCTCAGTGGGGGAAGCCGGCACCTACAGGGCTCAAGGACTTCCCAGGTTTGCAGGCAGCAGTCCTCACTCAGCTCCCGAATCTGATTCAGCACTAGGGGTCTCTGCTCTGGGGTCTTGCAGATGGCACCTAATATTCAGACTTCCAAGTCTGGGACTGTGTTTCTTCCGCCAGAGACCAGTCCCTTGGGCATCTGGCATAAGCAGTTTCCTTCCACCCTGCCAAATGCCTCTTTTCCTTGCCAGGACTAGCTGCAGATCTGTTTCTCGAGGCGCCATGGAGAAGGATTAGATCACTAATTCTGACCAGGCAGTAGTCAGCTCACAGCAAACCTAATGTCCCCCTCCCTGTGGGCTCATGTCCCCTCCCCCTCCAAAACCCTACTGGGTGCTTGTGTTGCCTGCTTGCGAAGCATATGCTTGGCTGGTTGCTTGGTGTCTGCTGTTTATCCGTCTCTTCCTACTTAACTTCTGTTTCCACTTGGCCCATCTGGCTCCGTGGTACCTGCCTTTCACTCAGATCGCGCCTGAACTCGATACGGACTCCCCACCCGCTTTCCCCTCCCTCCCCGGGCCATCTGTTGTCCACTCTGGGGTCACTGGCAGCAACCCCTAACCTTGGGTGTAGGACCAGTAAAGGACTGCCCCAGGCACAGCCGGGGAGCCTGATGTTGGGGTGTCCCTGTCCATTGTTCTGAGGATGCCATTGGGGGCGGGATTGGGGTGGGTGTGAGGGGTGGTGTTGCAGTTGCCTTTGCTCTGGGGGAAGGTCTGCATCCTAGTGGAGACCCTCCATTCCCAGGCCCTTCTGAGCTTCCTTCCTTCAGAGGGAATTCTTGGGGTGGGAATGTCACCCCCATCGGGGTCCTGCAGATGCTCTGAGGCAGTGATAAGTGATAGCAAAGTGGTCCACTGGTGGGTAGCCACGGGGGAGGATGAAGACAGAGGCCCCCAGGCTCTTCCAACTCAGGACCCAGGGCCCACTCTGCTTCTTGCTGCTCACAAGAGGCTGTGGCAGTCTGGGTGGTTTGGGCGGGGGTGAGGGGCTGCAGACACTCTCATCCAGATAGTCAGGGGGGAAAGTGTTGCTGGGGATCAATCCTCACCCCACCACATCCCAGACTTTTGGCCACTAGGCCCCACGCAGCCAGCCCCAGAGGAGACGTTTCTCCCCTTCCCACCCTCCCACCAGTGTGCCCACCCCTGCACACGCTCCCACCCCGGGAAGAGCTAAGCGCCCCGTGCGGTGGCTCACACTCACCCCTCCAACGCAGCCCGCTTCCTTCCGGCGTGATGTAGCAGCTCATGGCTTCCCAGGGATTCACAGGCCTCAGGACGCAGACGGAGGGGTGGGCGGAGCCTGCAGGAGGATGAGGGGAAGCAATGGAGCCCCCACGGGGCACAGGCTGTCATGTGTCTGCCTCTCTGGACCCGCGCGGCTCCTCCAGGCTAAGGCTGGTTGCCGAGGAGGCTGCTCTGGGCCTGGAGTCAACAAGGATGCACGTGCCCGGGGCCATCAGCTGCTGCTCCCACAGAAGCATCTGCTCCCACGGAATCCACAGGGCTTGGCTGCCAGGCTCGCCGTGTGCCCGCTCTGTGGCTCGGTTCTCCGTCTCTGTTGTTCCATCTGCCTGCTCCACCGGCTGCCTGGCTCAGCTCCTCTCGGCCTCTTTATTTCTCTCCCAGATCTTCTCTCTGCTCCTGGCTTCTCCCCTTCCTGTCTCCCTGTCTCCGTCCAACCACGTTCATGCCATAATCCCCGAGGTCTCCTTTACGGCTTTGCTTTCTCTCAGGCATCAGTCTCCCCTTTGCTTCTCTGCAGTTTCCCCCAATATTCATATTCTCTCTCTTCTCATACATATTCAGTGGCTTCTTCAAAACTCACCTAGATTATTCTACGTGTTAAAAGCCTAACTCTCCTGCTTCAGGGATGAAAGTTCCTAATCTCTGACTCTGGGACCTAGCCTCAAACCACAGTCAGATTCATTGTCTAGAAAATATTGGTAAGCCCACCTACCTTTGCAAGGCCTCCTGTCTGGCCTGGGACAAGACAGTTGCAAGGTGGGCCCAGGCACACAGGCAAGCCACATGGCCCCAAGGGGTGACACTGGAGGAAATGCACCTTCTTTCCTGAAAGGAATCTGGGGAATTCAGTTGTGGAAGTAAACTTAGGGTCTCCTTGGTGCTTTCACAATCTTTTCCTATCCACTCTATCATTATCCCTTATGAGTCTCATGAGAATCAATAAAGAAGTGGTGGTGTCCACCTAGAAGTCGCTCTGCTGGTGCTGCCTGGCGTTTGAGGAACAGAGAGGGATGGATTTTCAGCTCTTGATATGGCAGGTGGATGAGATAAAAGAGCGAAGTAACATGGAAGGGTTAGTTAGAGGACAGCAGGGTGAGGAGCAGAGCAGACCTGTGGCCGAGCCCATGGGAGGGAGGATCGGTGATGATGGAGGGAGGGGAAGGTCGGGCAGGGCCTGTTACTAGCAGCTGCCAGTCTCACACTGACCACCAGTGGCAGAAAGGGAGGACCTCACAGGGTAACAAAACCTGTCGCTCCCCAGCCCCCTGGTGTTTCTGTCTCCTTTCTCTGCCCAGCTAGCTGGCCTCTGGTTCCTTCTCTGCTTTTTTGGTCTCTCCTTTCTACCTGTGAGTCATGTTAGGGCTCAGCCCTTTCCCCTCCCACCTTCCCTTTACCTCTCTCTGTTCCCTGCCTGATTCTTCCTAAGTTCAGGCTTGGAGTTCTTCCTCTTCTCACTGCTAGAGGAGCCAGTGTCATGTCAGTTTAAGCTAGCCTAGAAGTGGCCAGAAGCAGGGCCTGCACGGGAGGGATGGAGCTGGCTCTCACATCCCTTCCCCAAAGATCCCAACTCTGGTCTGAGCCCAGGGAGCTCCATCCTCTCCTTTATGAATAGTGGGGGGCAGGAAGCACAGCTTCTCACCCCAGTGCACACCTGTGACAGACTTTCTCCTCCAGCCCTTACTGCAGTGATTTTCAACTGCTGGGTGAGAGAGGATCTTAAGTGTGCTGCAAAAATTTTAAAGATTCTTAATTAAATCTTTTTCCAAAGAAGTCCAAAGCACAGTAAGCATATATTTTTTTTTTTTGCTCTCTTATTGCTCAACATAACTTTAGTGTGCCGCAAAAATTTAACTATAGGTTCTAGTGTGCCGTGAGATGGAAAAGGCAGAAAAACGCTGCCTTACAGACGCACGCGGGGCCTCATTCTGGGATCTTTTAGCAGCTGTGGAGTTGACAGACCTCCTCTCCTTCAGGGAGAGCTCCTGACACTTCCCTCCCCCACCCACGCAGCCAGGATCCACCAGCAAAGACGGTGGGTCAGCCCTGATACTGCACCACCAGCTGCTGACCAGTTTTCGCAGGAGGCTCCTGGGCCAGTGTCCTAATTTTGTCTTAATTTTTCTTTGTTATTTCAGTCTTGCAAAAAAAATCAATCCTATGAAACCCTAAAACACACACACAGACATATATATATTTTAGAGACAGAGTCTCACTTTATCGCCCTCTGTAGAGTACTGTGGCATCACAGCTCACAGCAACCTCCAGCTCTTGAGCTTAGGCAATTCTCTTGCCTCAGCCTCCCGAGTAGCTGGGACTACAGGCGTCTGCTACAACGGCTGGCTATTTTTTGTTGCAGTTTGGCCAGGGTCAGGTTTGAATCCACCACCCTTGGTATATGAGGCCGGTGCCCAACCCACTGAGCCACAGGCACCGCCCCACAAGAAATATTTTAAACTCCCCATCCCACCACAGAAAGATCTAACATCAGCCTGGGACACTTGGCCTGCTCCTCAGGTGGGGCGTGGACACAAAAGCACCCCCATCTCTCTTTCACCTGTTCTCCTTCCTTTGATGAGCTTGTCATGTCCTGAGCTCTGGCCTATGGTGCAGTGTAAGGAGATGGGGAGATATTGAGATGTGAGCTCCCCTCAGAGCCCCCCAGAGATCCCCTCCAGACCCACTGGCCACCAGACCCTGGTGGTACAGGTGACATCTTATGAGAATGATGAACGTTGTGGGGAGAAGCAATTTCTCCCTCCAAGATCACAGAGAAGCTGAAAGAGCTCAGTTAAGTCCCAGCTTAGTTCAGCTGGGTCCGTTTTGGACCATTCACTAAATCCCTCCAGGCTTCAGGTTCTTATCTGTAAAGAAGAAGCGATAAGGACCCTATCCCGCAGGATTGTAGGGAAGATTAAATGAGAAACTATGAGAGCAAACCCTTCATAAATTACAAAGAGCTCTACAGAAGGTATTTATGGAGCAGGTGTAAAGTGTTAGGTGCCAGGACTAAAGAGGGAGGGAAGGAAGCCAGCAGCACTTGCCCTCTCAGAGGCCTCCTGAGTGAGTTCTGAGAAAGACTCAGAAGCATGGGGACACCAGGAAGCCCAGGTCTCCCAGGAGGGGAGGAAGTCGAGCCCCAGTGACCTATATCCTCTAGCTCCTGCGGCGTCATTTGCTTGCACAGAAACAGCTGATATATCACAGCTTCAACCCCTTACATTGGGCTGCAGAGGTGTGCAGACAAGGTTGGCACAGCCAGGTACAAGGTGAGATCCTGGCAGGAGAGGGCTTGGCAGGTGGGTCTGCAGAACAGGTACTGAGGTCTGGAGCAGCTTAACGTCCTCCATGGATGAGAAAGCAGAAGACAGGACCGTGGTTTGAAGACAGACACCAAAAACATGGCATCACTATAAAATTAGCAACCGAAGAGGGTAGAAGAAGTGTTGAAACATGAAAAGGCATTTAAAAATCCTTTATCTTTCTCCACTGCGTGAGGGCAGCGGGCTGCCTTTAATGCTCCTGTCTGTGTGGCATCCTTGTGGAATTGTAAGTTCCTCTTGGACAAGGACCTTGTCATTTTGGATTACATTTCTGTGTGGTGCCTTGCAGACACATCCACTTGATACATATTACTTGACTGAGTGATTGGAAAAGAGCAGAACAAAGAGAGGAAATGAGAGGTGAGCTGTTTTTATGTAACCCGTTGTGCAGGAGACGTGAGCATCCAGATTCAGTACTGATGGGGCACAGTTAAAATTTGACTTCCTGCCTCAAAAGAAAAAAAGTCATAACACCAGCAAACCAACAGCCTTGTCCTCTTTATATTTTGGCAAGGTCTGGCCAGGACAGGGACTTTTGGGGGTGGAGGGTGTTGTTGGCAGCTGGTGTAGAATAGATTTAACAAGTTAAATCTCTTAACTGAGCTCAGAGAAGCAATTTTGAATGTCGGGATGGATGCATTGGCTCAATTATGACAGGTGAGGAAAGCGGGGTCCAGAAAGGCTAAGTGACTGGTCCAAGCTCACCCAGCTTGCTGGCAGCAGAACCTGGACTAGAATATAGGTTTTCTGACTTGCAGTCCTGAGCTCTTCCCATGACTACAAACTACCACCTAAGAACAGAGTGCACAGAAACTAAACACCCAAACCAGGTGGAGCTCAAGGTCTCCTCTGACATGAAGCAGGAAGGCCAGACTGAGGTAGAGAGAGTCCGTCACAGAGAGGAAAACAGCATAAGGGGGTATATGCTGACCCTGATCTCAGCAGGGTCTGTGGGGGCCAGAGCTTCCCCCAGGCCAGCCGAGGTCAGAGAGCAAAGTTTGGAAAGGGTGTAGTCTGAGTCAGGCTGTGGGTGACAGAGACCGTTTCTCCAGCATCTCTGAGCACCCCTCCTTGGCACTCAGAGTTCGTGAGGCCCCCACTGTCTTCTCTTCTGCCTGCATTTGGGGAAAGAGATGGGCTGAGAGCCTTGTTCTGGCTTCTGGCTTCCTGGCTCTGACTTCAGCCCTCCTGTTTGGACTGAGCCAGGAGGGTAAGACAAGAAATAAAAATAGCTGCAGGATGGAAGAGGCCCATCTGCTGCGTGGGTGAGGGAGCCCTAAGGAGGAAGGTGGACCACTTGGATTCCCAGCTAAGAGGCTGAAGGGGGCGGGGGGGAGTCCTGGCTTTGACAGGCCGTGAGGAACAACCACTGTCTGTGGGAGGTCAGAGGACAGGATAGAAATGGTACAGCTCTGGAGCCAGCGAAGTTTGGACTTACATTCTCTATGGCCTGATTCAAGTTGCCTAACCTCTATGAACTCAGCTGCTCGCTCCATAATATGGGGTGTCAGGGCCATCAACCTTACAGACTTACCATGAAGGTTGAACAAACAAATGGATGAGAGTTCCAAGAACAAGCAGGTGCTTCTAAATGTTGGTTCCTGGCCATTCCTTATTCCAGCTGGGCAGAGCCCCTCCCTCTGCTCTCAATGCTTCTGAGAGCAGAGCTGCCCTGGCAGCCTCCTGGACATGCTGTCCTGGCTGTTTTGCCAGCCGAAGGTTTTTCTTCTTCCTTATGGAAATTCTGGAGAGTCACCACTGGGCACCTGGTGCTCTGGGTCACAGAGGCGATCCTTCTACTCTCTTCCATATATTTTTAAGTACCTATGGAAAGTGATCCCTGCAGGAGATCCTGGGGTCCTACAGCAATGACACTGCTGCCCTAACAGCAGGTGCTCCAGCTGGGGAGGGGGCGCTTGGTCCTCTGGCCCTGATGCCCACAGCCTCACACTGAGGTGCTGGCTGCCATCTCAAAAGGTAAACAGGTTGTACTCACACAGCTGTGGGCGCCTCTGGTTTGGGCCCCTCTGCTGTCTCCTGGCTCATAGGGAGAGAGGAGATTTGTAAGCAGACAGATGCCAGTTCAAATCTCAGCTTTACTACTTTCTGACTGAGTGATTTGGGGCAAGTGGCTTGACATCTCTAAGCCTCCGTTCCCCCTCCTATAAAAAGAGGACAATACCGCACTCAAAAATTTGCTTTGAAGATTGAGACATTACAACATTTAGTCTCCACTCAATGAGTGGTAACAAGGAGGGTGGTTTTAGAGGCTGATAAGGTTAAATAGCACCTACAACCAGCGGATTCGTGGTCTTGAGACTGTGACAAGACCTTAATGTGCTTCTTCAACCTCTGACTTCGTTCCATGCTTAGCCACCTTTACACTAGACCTGGTGGTCACCCATTCCCAATCTCTTACGCCTACAACCCCTCCCCATTAGCCTGAGGAAAAAGTGGTAGTCACCCATCTAGAGGTAACCAGGTGTCACCTGGCTGCTGGCTTACCTGGGACAAAGGCATCTTCCTAGGATGACGCTTGGCAAGGATGGACCTTGGCAAGGTCCCTGCAGAGGGCAGGGCATCTCCGTGTCACAGCCCTCTGCTCAGGAGCTGGCTCAGACTGTGTCCCTGGCCCATTAGCCCTCCTGGGGGGGTCTACTTAGTGTGGGACACGAGACCACTGCTTTGCCCTCTGTGGCCCTTTGCCCACTCACCACAGACCCTTTCACACCTCAATTAGCCACTTAGGGGGAGGAAAGCGAGAGTACAAGCCGGGGAAGCTGTCCAGACCGTGATGAATAGTTTCCCAAGCCTGCCGTTGCCATGGTAGCCAGCTGGGAACACCGCTTCCAGGGCCTGAGGCGCTCAGACGTGCAGAGGGGGTGCTGCCCTGCTGGGCTGCTGCCCACTCTCCTCCCCCCACCCTGGCCTCCTGGCTCCCTTGGCAACAGCCATGGCAGCCGCCACTGCAGCTTCCGCACTGGCCAGGGACAGTGTGCAGCAAGTCTGGGGAGGAGCAGAGCCTGGGTATGAAGATGAACAGGAAAAGGAAGAGACAAGGTTTGACAATCTTAGCCATGATTATACTGACAAGATTGTAAGGGTGCTTCCTGATTTTGTAGCGAAAAGGCTCGGAAACGTGGGCGCTAACGGGCCTCTTGGTGATCTGGTGATGGTTCCCTGAACGTCTAAGAGCACGCCTGTGTTTCCGAGTGCGCCGTAAATTTTTCGGGGAAGTGGTTTATAGTTTTCATCCAATTCTCAAAGATGACTAAGAACCTTAATTACAGAGCCTTTTGCTTTTCAGAATCAGAATTATCTCAAGGCTTGGTTGATCAGGCAGACTTGGGAGATGCGGTTAGAGAAGAAAACGATTGCCACACAGGGTAGGAGCACGTAGATGCTTCCCCAGGCCCTGCTCCGACCCCCGGCATCCCTGAGATGCGTCCTGTGCCCCATCACGGCCCTCTGGGAGTGGTCTTCCTAGCACACAGGTAGAGGCACTCTTGGCATTATCACTTCTACCCACATATAACACCGCGGGGAAGTCTCTCTTACCATTGCCATTTAAAACGTGAGAATGTAGGCTCCGCGCCTGTGGCTCAAGTGGCTAAGGCGCCAGCCACATACACCTAAGGTGGCGGGTTCAAATCCAGCCCAGACCCGCCAAACAACAATGATGGCTGCAACCAAAAAATAGCCTGGCGTTGTGGCGGGTGCCTGTGGTCCCAGCTACTTGGGAGGCAGAGGCAGGAGACTCGCTTGAGCCCAGGAGTTGGAGGTTGCTGTGAGCTGAGATGCCAGGGCACTCTACCCAGGGGGATAGCTTGAGGCTCTGTCTCAATAAAAAAAAAAAAAAAAAAAACCCATGAGAATGTAGGAACAACGAAAAACTTCAGGAATTTGCTCAATTTCATGCAGTTAGAAGTTGGAGAAGCTAGGGACAGCTCAGTAGAGTGGTAAAAAGTCTAGCCCTGCTGTACCCCTAGTTAGCTAAGTGACCCTGTCTCCACTCTCACAGCTACAAACTGAGGCTATGGATAATTCCTGCCTCCAAGAATACTTGCCAGAGGTAAATTGAGACTATTTGAAAAATGCTTAGAACAGTGTCTATTACCAAAGAAAATAGAGTTAAACAAAGGAGGAATCAAGTAGGGGTCTGCCTAATTCTTTTTTCTTTTTTTGGCACAGAGTCTCGCTATGTTGCCCTTGGTAGAGAGCTGTGGCATCACAGCTCATAGCAACCTGAAAGTCTTGGGCTTAAGCGATTCACTTGCCTCAAGCTCCATAGTAGCTGGGACTACAGGCACCTGCCACAATGCCCAGTGATTTTCTTGTTATTGTTGTCATTGTTGTTTAGCAGGCCCTGGCTGGGTTCGAACCCACCAGCCCCTTAACCACTGAGCTGTGGGCGCCAAGCCAAGGTCTGCCTAATTCTAAAGCCCATGTACTCTACGGAAGGGTTTTTGGAAGGTGTTTCACCATCCTCACACTGGGCTGGGCCATGACACAATAAGAAACCCAGTGTCCTCACTTACTAAGTGAGCATGGGTGCAGGTGTCTCAAGCCTCAGTTTCCTTATCTCTGAAGGACACCGTATATTTCAGAGGATGGTTGTATAGTAAGCAATCACTGCTAATTACATAAAGATCAATGAAATGACTTTGGGAAAGTTGTTTGTAAGCTGTGCCATGCTGGAGAGATGCACCTGATACCCTGGCGCTGAGTCCTGGCTCGTGCATAGGAGGCTGAGTGCCCTTCTTTCTGCTCAGCTGGCGGCTCAGGTTGGGGAGCCCAGGGTGATACCCCAAAGAGGGCAGATGGCATAGTGCCTTTGGGGGACCCATGTGCCTGGGTCAGCAGCCAAGATGAGGAAGCTTAAGAATTCCACAGGGGCAGCTGGGCCCAGGCCTCCTGGCGGGGGGAGGGAGGCAGGTGTGATATGAGGCTGGTGAGAGAGATGGGAGGGGGAGAGGGTGGGCGGGACATGGGATGCTGTCCAAGGGTGTCTCAGAGCCATGCCAGGTGCTGGCACCCTTCTCTATGAGGATGAGTAATTAGTGGAAGCAAGAACAAGCTTTATTAGTCACTGCTGAGCAGAAACACAACAAGGTATTATCCAATCAGCTAATGGCGGGGTTCGTAGTCCTCAATAGGCTGCTGGGAGGGAGGGATTTCACATCCTCTTTTCTTTTTGCCCCAGAAGACTCATGGTGCTGAGAGCAGATGGTGAGGGGGAAGAGGGTGGGTCCTCTCTTGAGTCACTTGGCTGCCGAGGTACCTTTTTGAGGTTCCGGGAGGTACAGCGTGTAACCATCATCTTGGTCAAATAAGCAGCCTGTTGGAAGGGGGGCGAGGGTCAGACAAAGCAGGCGTCGCTGGGAATGACTCGTGCCCGGTAGGAGCCATAATAGGAGCCATAATTGGAGGTGATTAATCTGCGGAGGAGAAGGCACTGGGAGTCATCTCTGACTAAGGGCTGGCCGCTCCCCTCTCCCACCTCACCTGCCTCATTGGCAGGGAGGGGGCTGCCTGGAAGCCAGTGATTCAGAGGCAATTCAAAGGCGGCCTTTCTTACACTGATGAGCTTGGAGCCTTGAATCAAAAGCTGTTCTTTAACCCTTTCACTGTCCAGTGGTACTGTGAGCAGGTTGGGGATCTTCTCAGAGTCAAGGGCAGGCGGCGGCAGGATGAGCACTGCCAGGACCCCAGGCGCACAGAACAGCAATCCCCCCATCAGAAGCCAGGTGAGGGGCTGCTCCCCTGCAGCTGCTGAACCCCAGCTTCTAGTTAAGGAGACCTGGGTTTTAACTTCGAGTGGGCCATCGGCAGCTCCGGAGAGCAGCTGACCTCTCCTAGTCTGTCCATCCAGGATGCAGGTGCCTACTCTCGGGGCCTCACAGGGACTCAGGGAGGTGATATCTGTGAAGCATCAGGAGAGCTGGGACTGGACCTGGGACTAGACCTGGGACAGGGGAAGCCAATGCCCGGCCCAGGAGTGACTACCCTGATATCTGCCTCAGAAGGGACAGCAGTAACTTTTCTTCAATTCCCCCCTTCTCTCTTCCAAAGAGAAGCAAGAAAACCTGACCAGTCTGAAGAACCAGCTTGGATTATGTGAGGTTGTCACAATAGAGCAGCAACATGAGTGACATGAAGATGTAAATAACAAAAAAAACACATCTACAGTAAATATTTAGTCAAAGAGGCTGTTTTACTATTGGCAGCCGACCTTCCATGTTTGGGGAAGGCATCCAAAGGCGTGCATCTT
>NW_003852492.1:7168932-7170011 GCF_000181295.1 Otolemur garnettii | reverse complement strand
ATCTTGGAGCAGTCTCCCCCTCTTTCTTTGGGGTGTGCATCTTGGAGCAGTCTCCTCTTCTTTCTTTGGGGCACGCATCTTGGAGCAGTCTCCCCTTCTTTCTTTGGGGTGCCGTGCTGTTTTCTCGCTCCTTTGCTCTCTCTTTCTCCCACCTTCCCCTCTCTCACGCCCTGCTCTCTGCTCTCTCTCCTTCTCATCTCTTCCCCCCACTCTCTTCCCTCTCTCTAACACGTTTCTGTCCTGCCTGTTGTCTGCCACTCCTCACCTCTCCATTGCCTTCTCCTAATGACCTGGAGGACATTCTTCCTTCCATGCCACCTTCTTTTCCTTACTGACACTCTTCTCTTTCTCTCATCTCTCCCTCCCACTCTCTTCCTCTCTTCCTTCCCTCTAATATAAAATAAACTTATACTTTTATCTCCTAAAAACAAAGCCAAACAGACCAAAAAGGCACATATCTTGCAAGTGCCCAGTTAGGTTTTGAGGAGACCTAGATGGCTCTACTTTCTGTTTTGGGTGCAGGGTCTTAGAAATTAGCAGTCAGGGTGCTGCGGGCATTCAGGGGAGCCGAGCTGGAAACAAGACATTCTGGTCCCCCCTGCTTTCCTGGGGTCACTCTGGAGAAGCTTGAGTGGGCTATTTCAGGTGAGTAGGGCTAGATCTTGAGGGTATTCATCAAATCCCTCATCTCAGACTGGGGCCACACCCAGCATATGCCTTGAATATTTTAATTCCTTTTTAACCTTTTCTTTTCTTTTTTTCCCCCTTCCTTTCCTTTCCCTTCCCATCCCATCCCATCCCTTTCCCTTCCCCCTTTCCCTTCCTCTTTCCTTTCCCCCTTCCTCTTCCCCTTTCTTTTTCTTTCCCCCTTCCCCTTCCTCTTTCCTTTCCCCCTTCCCCTTTCCTTTTCTTTCCCCGTCCTCTTCCTCTTTCCTCCCCCCCCTTCCCCTTCTTCTTTCCTTTCCTTTCCCCCTTCTTCCCCTTTCCTCCTTCCCCTTCCCCTTCCTCTTTCCTTCCCCCTTCTTCTTCCCCTTTCCTTTCCTTTCCCCCTTCCCCTTCCTCTTTCCTTCCCCCTTCCC
>NW_003852492.1:7138908-7168912 GCF_000181295.1 Otolemur garnettii | reverse complement strand
CCCCTTCCCCTTCCTCTTTCCTTCCCCCTTCTTCTTCCCCTTTCCTTTCCTTTCCCCCTTCCCCTTCCTCTTTCCTTCCCCCTTCCCTTCCTCTTTCCTTCCCCCCTTCCCCTTCCTCTTTCCTTTCCTTTCTTGCTTTCCAGAGTCTCACTCTCTCATCCTGGGTAGAGTGCTGTGGCATCAGAGCTCACAGCAACCTCAAATTCCTGGGCTTGAGGAGCTCACAGCAATCTTTTGGCCTCAGCCTCCCAAGTAGCTGGGACCACAGGTGCCTGCCACAACACCTGGCTAGTTTTAAGGATGGGGGTCTCACTCTTGCTCAGGCCGGTCTTGAACTCCTGAGCTCAAGCAACCCACCCGCCTCGGCCTCCCCGAGTGCCAGGTTTAGAGGCTACTGTGCTGGCCTCTTTTTTGGTTTTTCTTTATCTCAAAGGAGAAGTAAGAAAAGTTGACTGGTAAGAAGGAGGTTTAGATTTTGCATGGTTGCCAGGATGCCAAAGCAATATGAAGGATATGAGATGCAAATGGGCTAAGTTAGGGAATGTCCTTTCTTTATCCTCAAGGACATCTGAGCCAGGGGCAGCAGCCTGTTTCCAGACAGAGCAGAGCTCCGTGTTGCCCAGACTGCCTGTGAGGACCCACAGCTGGGGGATGGCCCCACATGGCCAGGCTCACCCCGTGAAGCTCCTCTCCTTCCAGGTTCTTTTTTTTTGAGACAGAGCCTCAAGCTGTTCCCCTGGGTAGAGTGTTGTAGCATCACAGCTCACAGCAACCTCCAACTCCTGGGCTCAAGCAAGTCTCCTGCCTCAGCCTCCCAGGTAGCTGGGACCACAGGCGCCCACCACAACGCCTGGCTATTTTTTTTGGTTGCAGCCTTCATTATTGTTTGACGGGCCCAGGTTGGATTCGAACCTGCCACCTTAGGTGTATGTGGCTGGCGCCTTAGCCGCTTGAGCCACAGGCTCCGAGCCACCTTCCAGGTTCTTGTTTGTTCCCTTCTGCCCTGATACCACCCCGAGTGCCTGACTGTTCCAGGGGCTCTCGCCATAGCCCGGAATGTTCACCACGTGCAGACAACTTACGCAGAGCTACCCACCCATCCATCAGCGTTTCTTATGAAATTGGGAAAAGCAAAGGTCATTTTGCTCAGGAGTGTCCCTCAGTGGGCCTAGATTGCAGCCTGTGAGAATTCTCTCCTGCAGACTACATCCAGAACATTCCATTAACCACAAGAACTCTGACAATCAGGATGATTTAACCATCAGGCCGGGTACCAAGTAACCAAGACCTTTATCACAAGGATCCTTGCAAATGAAAGCCCAATTCCAGTGCCCCTCCCCGGTGGGAGGGTCTGGCGGGCTGTGAAGCATCTTTTCCTCAGCTTGGAGGAGCCCAGTCCTCCTTCCATAGTCCTGCTCCTTGTGGGCTCACCAGCCTCCACCAGCCACAGAGCAATGAACAACTCCGTCCTCTGGAACCTCCCCCACTTGCCTGCGTGGACTGCAGCCTCTTGCCCTATAACACTGGGACACCAGTGACCAGCACGTACACTGAGCTGCCCCCTGAGGACAGCCAAGGACAAGAGTAAGAGAATCATGGAGTTGATTTGGCCTCTTCTAGGGCAAACTTTGCCTCTCAGAGCAGGGGTGGACCGGCATTCAGGCTGCTCAGCAGAGGCTATGGGGAGCATTTTAATGAGAAGTTTTATCAAAAGTCTCTGTCCCCATTGTCCCCAGCACACAAGCAGGAGCAGAGAGAACAGAGGGGCAGGCCCAAGGCGGCAGAGGCTGGCAGCTTTGCTCTGCTTCCTCCCTGAATGTAGCGGATGGCCTGTGTAGGAGTTTATGCCGTATAGCCTCGATCTTTGAGTTGGGGTCCTCCTCGAGTCCACCTGTTTTGAATTTCTGCCACAACCAGATCTCTGCTGCCTCTCGTCACTACAAAGCGTTTAAGATGCAGTGTTAGTCCTAGGGCTGGGGCTGGCTGAGCACAGACGCACAGACTTAGATACACATTTGGGGTTCCAGACCCCAAACTGGATGCCCTGTGAGATGAAAAGTTTCCTCAAAGATGCTGTTCACTGGTTG
This sequence comes from Otolemur garnettii, assembly GCF_000181295.1. Taxonomy (NCBI): domain Eukaryota; kingdom Metazoa; phylum Chordata; class Mammalia; order Primates; family Galagidae; genus Otolemur; species Otolemur garnettii. Next base: position 7,166,825 of record NW_003852492.1, on the reverse strand, counting down.
AAGGGCAGGAATAAAACTCGGGTTGTCTAACTCCTGGCCCTTTCTCCTTCAAGCAGGGAGCTCTGCAGATGCAACGGTGCACAGCTCTGGAAACTGAACAGCAATCCTGCCTACCATCAATTCTCTCAAACTCTTCATCAGGCATCCTGTGTATGGCCAGAGGGTCGGGGGCAGGCTGAGTCAGCTCCGGCCTGAGGGCATGGAGCAGACACACAGAGGGCCCCTCGCCATGGGGCGCTCAGCTTGGAAATACACCCCCTTGCTTCCCAGCAGCCTTTGCAACAGGCGAAGCTCTGAAGGAAGTCACCAAAGTCAAACCAGTCATGTTCTCTGTCTCTGGTTTCTCCTGCATTCGGGCGGCTCGTGATTTTCCTGGTGACTTAGTGTTTCCTTGCACTCGGACTCATCATCCTCACTACTCCCACAGCTGATCTCAGCACCACCTCCACCGGGGCCTCCTCCACCCCACCTGCTGCTCCTTTCCATGACTGGAAGCCCGGGGTGGGGCAGACATCGCTCAGCAGACCACACATCTGCTGCCCATGTGAGCAATTCTGCCTACACCCCACAGACTTTACTGCATGCCTGCTGAGTGCCAGGCACTATGCTAGATGCTGGGGGGCCTTGTTATCCAAAACAGGGTTTCTGCCCTCACAGGAGCTCTCCGTTGAATGAGAAAGCAGGCAGGCAAATCAATGGCCTGACTACAATATAACAGGTCTATATTGAGCCATAGGGGACCTGGCACAGGGGTTTTAAAAACAGAATGGAGAGGGAGGCACCTATAACTCAAAGGAGCAGGGCGCTGGCCCCATATGCCGGAGGTTGCAGGTTCAAACCCAGCCCTGGCCAAAATCTGCAAAAAAAAAAGAACAGAAGGGAAAGACAGTCAAGTCAGCCTGGGGATCAGGAAGCTCCTAGAGGCAATGTTTGGGGGGCACGTTGGAGGGTGAAGAGGGGTGAAAGGAGAAGATGAGGCTGAGGGAAGGGAATGGAGGAAGGGGCTTCTGTTCCCCCCAGGGAAATGCACGGGAAAGCACACAGGGCAGGTGCATGGTTCATTTGACTTCACGGGGGTGAGCGGGCGCCCGGTCAGCAGTCTCCTCACTGGGGTGAGCATCCAGCAAGGAAAACCAGAACACAGGCGTAGCGGTGTGGGCCACCGTGGGCTGGCTACAGGACCCTGAACTCTTCAGCTACAGGACCCAGACCAGTCACTAAACCTATCTTCAAGGAAGGCGAGAGGCCTGGAAAACATGACCTCTGACATCCCTGCCAGCTCCAAAACTGTCTTCCATCTCCAAAACATACAGGAAGACATATAGGAAAAGCCAAACAAAGGTAAATACAGCTCATAAATGCTGAGACCTCCCTCTGCTAGAAAGTCAGACATGGGCTGCAAGAGAGCCTGCGCGGCCTGGCGGGTGGAGTGAGCAGAGGAAGGGGGAGGAGCCTCGTTTTCATGCTCCGGGTTGGGCCAGGGTTTCCTCTGCCCAGGAGCAAAAGGACATGGGGCCAAAGAGAGACAATTGATTGGGATGCCAGTGGGATGCTTCCTGTCACGATGTTTCACTCCATTGCCTCTATTGCTATTATTATACCAAGTGATTTATTCCAAAACCATAAACCCAGCAGCCAAAGAGTAGCTGGCTGCCCAGAGAAAGGTCTCCTCCTCTTCCTCCTCCCTACAAGTTGTCCCCCAGCTCAGAGTGCCTGCCCCCTGGCCCACTCGAGCCATCGCCCTGTGGGAAGGGTGCAAGGGCAGGTAGGGAAGGGGCCTCCAGGCTTATCTCTAGACCTGTCCAGGCTACCTGACCTTCACGGGCAGTGCTCACTATACCTTTCCATCTAATTTATTTCAAACCCAGGTAAATATCTTTATTCTATGCCTTAGTTTCCTTGAAACGAGGAGGAAAGTTCTTGAAAGTTTCCTTTTACAAACCAGGGAGGCGCTAAGACTTGGGTTCTGGCCTGGTGACATTTTTAGGTTACAGCTGTGCCCTTTCTTGTGTTTGCTGGCCTTCCCATCTGAACCCAACTGTGGGCTGGGCCCCCTCCTGCAGGACCATCACAGGAACTCCTATGGACTCTGTCCCCCAAACCATGGGGCTGGCAAACCCAGCTTGTTAGGGGAAGGCCTGAGGGCCACCTGCTATACCTTTTGAATCCTGAGATCTTACAATTTTTATTTTACTTATTGGTTTTTACAATATTTTTAAAATTTCTGGTAATACGAGGACACAAACAATTAGGTTACGATATTTGCATTTGTTAGGTAAGGTCCCTGTTGTAGTCATGTCCAGCGCTCAGGAGCTGTGCTGTAAACCCTTACAGTGTGCCCATTAGGTCAGAGCACACGAATCCTCCCCCCTCCTCCCCTCCTCCTTTCCTCTTGCCCCCTTCCCCCCAACTTGAATTGAATTGAGTTTTTCTCTTCTGCGAGCATGTATTAGTTCATCTGCCAGTTTCATGTTTGTAAAGAATACACTGGATACTCGCTTTTCCATTCTTATGTTACTTTACTAAGAAGAATGTGTTTCAACCCCATCCAGGTTAATATAAAAGATGTGAAATCTTGGACAGGCCCTTACCAGACTCCAGGGAGACCTTCTGCACGTGTAATTCCATCTTCTGCCACTAGGCGTATGTGATCTTCTGTTTTTGTGATTCAACAATATACTGCCCATCTCTACATTATACAGTAGATTTTCAGCAAGCGATTGGTTTTGTGAATGCTCATGGTCGTAACTCTAGCTTCAGGGTTTATCAGAGTTGGGGACTGTTGGAACAGAAGGGGTCCAGAAACTTCCTTACAGACTTGCAAGGCTTATAAGATTTCAACTTTAAAATCCACTCTGCTATCCTTAGAGGAAAACATGTGTATATGAGTATAAGATCTCTGTCTTTGATCACCTGTTCTTCCTGCTGAAGGATGGGAAACCCGGACTGCAGAGCAGCTCGTCCGGCGTCACACAGCTGGAGCGACAGAGCCGGGGCCAGCATGCTGTCTGATTTCAAGGCCCGCTTTCTGTCTAGCACATCATAATTCCTTTTGGTGAGCCGGCAAAGGCAGCAATTTCCCGACACTTTATGAACTCCGCCATGGATCAGGAGGCTGAGGAGAAGGGCGCTGTTCACAGGCACGCGGCCAGGAAGAGGCAGAACCAGGCATGGAGCCCGGGTTGGTCCCTCACCCGGGCCACACAGCCCACATATCATCCAGCTTCTCCAAAGAGAGCTAGATTTTTTGTTTTGTTTTGTTTTACCAAGTTTAATGTGTCAAGAAAAACGTACACCACTCTGTGAACACTGTGCAGACACCCCGACGAGAGGACAGGCAGGGTCGTGTGAGTTCTAGAGCAGGAACAGGCACACCCGAACTCCAATTGCTGGTGTGCCCCCCCCCAATTCCCGCCCCGTGAGGACAGGATGGCCATAGCCATGCCGTGCTGGTGACAAAGGTCCACCAGGCTCCCACTTAGGTGCGATGTTGTGTGCGTTGAGGTGGGAAGTGGTAGGGTCAATGGTGCCTTCTTTTCTTTCACCAAAGGGAGCTCCCTGCAAAGCAGTGAAACTTCGATGAACTCTGAAGACCACTTTCTCCTCTCTGGGAAGCCAGTCCTGGATTCCAATGTGACAGTGCTTCCCACCAGCCGTCTGCTGTGATACCATGAAACTAAATAGCAGAGCTGCTGAAATAACAGTCAAGAGAGAGGGAAATTAAGAGGCATCCACAATGAAAAAAAAAGACATTTTTTTTCAAGCAAGGAGTGGCACAAGACAGCAACCAATAAAACAGATGCAAGATGTGTGTTCCAGGTGCGAGTGCAGAGATGTCTTTGTGTGGCAAGTATTAGTAAGTCTAGGATGACAGCCATACGCCCAGCAGAGAGGTCAGTCGTAATAACAGCGCGCACTCCCGTGGAGCCCGTTGCACTTGGAGAAGCCTCATAAACACTCACTTATTTGATCACATTACCACCCTCCGAGAAGAGGCAGATATTAATGTCATTTCACACGTGACGCTGAGTGGTGAGTTTTCCTACGTGAGGGTAGACGTGCGTCTGGTGCCCAATCACAGCACTTTCTGGCCAGGCTGTGGGGCTCCGGCCAATGCTGATGTATTTGATAGTGGTTTTCCCAGGTAGGTGGGACAAGCTCTGAGTAGGGATCAGCTGTGGTAAGATGCTGCCGTGCTGCGGCCACACTCACATCCATCACTGGGAGGAGACGTGAGTCCGCCCTCTCTATCATCTGCCTCGCATCTATTAAAAGGAGCACAAAAGATCGGGGCATCGGTATTGTAACAGGGTCAGTGTCTCCCAGCTCCCCTTTTGAATTATCTACGTGCATAGTTATGAATATGCAGGGATAGCCCTGTAGACCTGGGACGTAACCTCCTCTCTTCCACGGACAAGTATCCCAGTCCTCTCCCCTGTCCTCCAAGTCCCCACACAGTGGTGCTTCCTCAAAAGGTCTTGGTTATTCTGCCATACATTCTTCTCTCTGTCTCCTTCCAGACCCACCAATGAAAAGGTCTCCGTTTAATTTGAAGAAGGGGTTTGCTATGACCCTGCATTCTGCTCAGGCGACAATCTGTTCTTGTGGCATCAGTTTTATGTAAAAGCCCAGCACAGGTTAACTGAGAAACTTGACCTGTTAGTCACCCCGTGGTGTAAACTTACAAACCCCGGGATTCCCCATTTGCAATCATATTCTTCTCAAGCTGGACGAGACCGGCAGAATTATGCAATGTCAGAGTTTGAAAGGGTCCTGAAGATGCTTGCCTGAACCCCTCATCTAACAGAAGAGGAAACGGAGGTCGGGAAGTGTGGAGCAACTTGCTTTTTAAAGTTACCCATCCTGCAGTGTTCTTCCCAGGACCCCAGCTCACCTTTAGCTCACCTCACCTGCACTTTAGGTATCCTAGCTTCTGAGTCCCTGGTCCTCTTCCCAAACATATCATAAGGGACTATGTATTGTAAGCCCAGCAAGAGATCACTAGTGTCCTTCAACCCCTTAAGACAATACTTTTCTAAATCCATAAAGTCTTCTTTCCACCCGACTCCACTTGTCCTCCTGCTGTATTCCCTAAACTTTTTCAGTGAAGGGAGAAGAAAGGGGTCTTCCCATGCACACATCTTTCCGCAGATGTCACATAGGCAAATCTGCTTGGGTGTCCTTTCTCTCCTCTCCTCCAGCATTCTCTGGTTGAAGAATTAAAACGTTCAAGCTTACACGCTATATATATGCTCAGCCTCCTAACGTCAAGTAAAGGTCGGTCCATTGGAGAACTGGCTCTTTGCTTAATGACCAAAAACGTAATATCATTAAAAGCGTTCCCTCTCATGCCAAAGTTATAGGTGATTTATTAGGGTACATTTAGCTTAGGCTCTGGCACCCAAGAATGTTATAGGGAAAAACTGGGACAGAGAGCAAGACAGAGCCCCTCCTACGTGGGGCTTACAGGATAAATGTGCAATGGGTAGATTTCAGGGGAGCCCCCCAAATTACTACCACGTAATTTTCAACACATGCCCATAGCATCTTGAAAATCTTTAGTGAAGCTGCCAAGAATAAAGGCTAAAAATACCCATGGAACAGTCTGGATCCAGAAGAAATTCAGAGATGGGTGTGAGGTCTCCTTGGAAGGTGTGAGACTCAGCACAGGAGCCAGACTACAGCGCCCAGTGCAGGCTCCTGCCCCAGGTGGCTGAGCCATGATCAGCTGGATGTCGTGGGGAGGAACAGATGCACCTGACTCTTGGTTTTATTTTTTAACCAATCCAGTTCAACAGCGCAGCAAGTACGTCTAATGAGCACCTATCACGTGCCCTAGAATGACAAGGGCAAGAATACACTCACTTCTTGGAAAAGTTTGCATTTCTGCATAAATCGTTTTTTCATACTTCTGAGGAGAAAGTCATGTTTGAAAGATGAACTAAACATTCTAGACCAATGGAGAGCCATTTGTTATTGTATTTTTTTTTTTTTTTTTTTTTTTTTTTTTGAGACAGAGCCTCAAGCTGTCCCCCTGGGTAGAGTGCCGTGGCATCACAGCTCACAGCAACCTCCAACTCCTGGGCTCAAGCGAGTCTCCTGCCTCTGCCTCCCAAGTAGCTGGGACCACAGGCGCCCGCCACAACGCCCGGCTATTTTTTGGTTGCAGCCGTCATTGTTGTTTGGCAGGTCCGGGCTGGGGATTCGAACCTGCCACCTTAGGTGTACGTGGCTGGCGCCTTAGCCGGTTGAGCTATAGGCGCCGAGCCTTGTTATTGTATTATTAAATGTCATAATATTGGCCATTGAGAACAAAGGTTATGCTTCTTCCATAAATATTCCATGCCCTCCCTTTCTTAACTTCAATTTTTAAAAAATTATTTTTTATTCAATACAGACAATTATCTATACTTGATGTCTTGATATGTGTGTACCGTGTGGGATGCCTAAACAGAGCTAATGAACATACGTGTCACCTCCTATATTTATCTTTTTTGTGGTGAGAACACCTGACATCTATTCTCAGCAATTTCCAACCCATTGTTATTAACTGTAGTCACCATGTTGCTGAATAGATCTGGAGGGTTTTCCCTCCTACTTGAAATTTTGTATCCTTTGGCCAACATCTCTGCAATCCCCCTTGAAGACCTTCTGAAGACTGGCTGTTGCCCTTTGTAACAATGTAACTGGATTTATCAGTTTCTGGGTTGCCCGTCTATGGGGTTTCAAGATTCTTCTTCTGTTAACACTTAACCGTGTGTCCCTAACAAATATTACGTGCCTCTGTCCAGCAATAACCTTTTGTTCTTAATTATCAGGAACAACCATGGGAACATTTCCTCCTTCTCTTCCAGGACTTCCATGGCTAAGTCCAGTAATGCTGAGGCCCCTGCTGTTCAGCCAGGGGGATCCACTTCTTAGACCTTTTCTGCCCCAAATTCTGCAAGCCTCTCTCATCAGGTGCATCTCAGAGAGGAGTGGTGAGTAGGGAGCATCTTACTTTCTTCCTGAGGGTACACCTAGGGTCATGGTCTCTGCGTTGACTGGAAGCAGATGAAACTGCTGACTTGTTCATGTTTTTAAATAAAAGTTATTATTTGAGACAGAGACGTGTCTTTGAGGAATCAAATCTAAAGACAGACAACAAAGTAGAGGCAACCATCCACAGGACACAAAGAGCAAAATTTTAAAAAGTAAAACAAGGTATTAGGTATTCATATTATGCAAGATCAAGGTAAGTGTGTTTGTCACCCTGATGTAATTTGGTTAAGCTGTCCCTGGCTGTTCCCTCAGAAAACTCTTCTTCTCCTGTACCCTCGAGTATTTTCAAAGTCTGTCCCTTTTAGAGGACAGAAGTGCCTATCTGTGCGACCTTCTGTTGTGGAATCTTGCCATTGACAGTGATTTGTGAGAGATGGATAGAGCTGGAGGTCACGCAGTGACTCAAGAGAACTGAGTGCTATTGACGAACTTTTGGGCAGTTTGTCAAAAATTTAAGATACCCGTTTTCATTTCTTTCAGCTTTGACTCATTTGTCTAATTTTCATTTTGAGCACCTCATGGGAACAGCCTATGTGTGTGGTATATACAGTCATTTTTAATAAGCTGACACGCAAGTTCACTTGGCAGTACATAAGCTCTGGTTTGTCCAGGAACTCTGGAGTGCCTCACATTTTATGGGTGGAGAATGGTAAGTTTATTGGTGGCTGGAGTCCAGGGCCGTTGAAGCAGCTTGCATTTCCCAGAGCCAGGATATGCTCATGGTCCCCAGAATCCCATTGCCAGGGAGATGAGAGTGAAGGATCCCTGCTCCAGTGGCCCTGAGTTCAGTGACCACCTGTGCCTTGAGATAGCAGAGCTGCCTCCTCCTTTGAAAGATCCATTAGATGGGCTGAGCAGTTTACAGAGCCCCTTGCTTCCTGCAGGGAAGGGAGAACAGCACTCGGTCTCCATCTCCACTGCCGCTGGCATTACCTTACGTGTGGGTCCTAAATCCTGGGAGAGAGAGATAATAATCGTCTCTGGATCCCACCTTCTCTTGGCTCTCATTCCCAAGGTCGCTGGTCAGACCTGGTGCATTTCTCTCCTGCTACTGGGCCCCATCCTACTCTGGTCTTGTCTTCCACAAATTCAGGAGCCATCTGTGCCTCGGAGACCTGACTTCCTGCTGGGGCACCTGTGAACCTCACTTCATTGTGCTGTGTCGCTAACCACAAACCCTCACTGGACTTTTACCAGACTCTTGTCCTCTGCAGTCCGCTGCCTGGCCCATCTGGGTAGCTGTGTCTTCTAGGGTTTTTGTCTAAGGAAGGAGACAAAATTCCCCCCCTGCTAGGAAGTACAGGCCAGTAGAGCAGTGGTTTTTGCGTGTTTTGTGCACAGGAGATATTTAGTAGATATCAGTTGCGTGAATGAATGAATGAATAAAATGGTAGAGAAAGAGAAGGCAGAGGATGAGGGCTCTTGATGCAAAGCGGGGATAAGGCAGGAAGCAAGCGATTGGGAAGGACAGAGCCTGCCCCCACCAGGGGTCCTGACTCCTTTGCTGAAGTTTTATTCTCTGAGAAATTTTTTAAGTATTAGAGCCATGAGTCAGTCAGGGAGCAGAGCCTCATGCAATCCCAGCATGAAATCACTGTGCTCTAGTGGCCAGTATGAAAAAGCCAGTCACTGGGGAGAACACAGAAGGGTTGGAGATGCCCCGAGTCCAGATCTGCAGAGACAAGCCCTGGGCTGCCGTGGCTGGTCTCTCCCCGGGTTCCTGCAGGAGGCCGCTGGGGGTGGCGTCAGCTCCAGAGCTCAGACAGAGCAGGGAGCTGGGCAGGCAGGTGGTGAGAGAATCGCCACTTCCTCCTCCACCAGACTCCAGGCTTCCCTGCTCTTGGCCAAAGAGGATGGAGCATTTAATCGAGGTGTTTATTTCTGCTGCCACTGAGCTCTGCATCTTTGGCCACCTTCTCGGAGACTTCTGTTTTCTTTCTTCTGAAAACTAAACAAAAATACCAAATGAATTTCAAATACCAGGAAATGCCGGGCACTGCTGAGTGCTTTCATCAGCACTTTCCTGTTGGACATCGGCCCCTCTCCCTCTTTACAGATGAAGAAACTGCATCTCAGAGAATATGCAAGTTATGCCAACTCCCTCAACAAGAGGCAGAGTTGGGATTTAGACTCAGGACCAGCTGATGACTCCAACTCAAGTGCTCGTCCACTATCATGTCTGTCCCTGGGTCTGTCCTCCCTGGAGGTAGTCAGTTGGCACAGATCTCAGGACGGAGGCACAGATTTCTTCAGGAAGCATGTGGATGTCTGGGGTTGATGTCAGGTGTGACACAACCAGAGCCCAAGACCGAGGGGTTCCGTGTAAACCTGCGTGGAGTCAGCCCTGAAAGTGAACATTCGCTGAGCTTCTTTACATGGATCACACTCTCCCTCCAACCGAGCCCAGCGAAGGTAGTACTATTATCATCTCCAGCTTACAAATGAGGACTCCAAGAGATGTACGTGACATCCAAGGATATGCAGCCAATAAATGACGGAGTCAGAACTGGAACCCACACAAAACTCTTAACCACTGTGCAAGGCTGCCTACCATGCTGGAGGAATAGTTTCAGAATTCACTTGCCGCCTTCGTGTTCATGGGTAAACCGAGCACTAAAAGATGCCTATAAATTCTACCTCTCTGTTGCTTGAATTTGGGCAGCTTTGTGCCTGCGTTGTCCCACAGATGATGGGGAAGCAACACTAGATGACTTCCAAACCCAGGTCACCAAAAACGATGCAGCTTTTGCCTTGCCTGCTGGGATGCTGACCTTTGGAGACTTGGGGTCACCATGTTCTGGGGAAGCCCAGACGCAGTGGAGAGGTCATGCGTAGGTGCTCAGTAGGGATCAGGAGATCTAAGTGAGCTTTCGGCTGAAGGCAGCAGCAACTGTGAGCTGTGTGAGCCAGCCCTCTTGGAGATCCAGCCAGGCTGAGCCTCCTGCGACTGCAGCATCAGTCAACATCTGAATGCAACCGCACAAGAGGTGCCAAGTGAGAGCTGCCCAGATGAACCCTGCCTTCCCTCCCTTCACCGACCACAGAGTTGTAATTAAAAAACAAACAAACAAGACTTGTTGTTTTTAGCAACCAATTTGTAGGATATTACGAACACCATGATGTAGCAGCATGTAACCAGAACAGCAGCTCGGTCCTCTGCCCCCATCTTCTTATCCTGCCCTAAGTTAAACAGCACCTACTACCACCAGATAAATAAACTTGTTTTTTTGTTGTTGTTGAGACAGAGTCTCACTTTGTCACTCTGGGTATAGTGCGGTGGTGTTGCAGCTCACAGCAGCCTCAAACTCTTGGGCTCAATTAATTGTCTCTCTTTTTTTTTTTTTTTTTGAGACAGAGCCTCAAGCTGTTGCCCTGGGTAGAGTGCCTGGCATCACAGCTCACAGCAACCTCCAACTCCTGGGCTCAAGCGAGTCTCCTGCCTCCGCCTCCCAAGTAGCTGGGACCACAGGTGCCCACCACAACACCTGGCTATTTTTTGGTTGCAGCCGTCATTGTTGTTTGGCGGGCCCGGGCTGGATTTGAACCCGCCACCTTAGGTGTATGTAGCTGGTGCTTTAGCCACTTGAGCCACAGGCGCCGAGCCAATTGATTCTCTTACCTCAGCCTCCCGAGTAGCTGGGACTACAGGCACCCTCCACAACACCCAGCTAGCACATGAATAAACTTTGGATATGTTCACCAACATACATCCTCTAATATGCATTTTCTTACAGTATGTGGGCGTGCATGTGTAAGTGTGTGTGTTTATACATTCAAGCCCTCTGTCAGGTACCCTTGGCTAGGCTGTAAGGAAAGGGAGGAGGGCCTCAGGTCTCCTTCCTCCCCTATTAAAGGGGGGAAATATGCAGATTCCTCTCTTTTTGAGCTTTGTGCTGGAAGAAGCCAAGAGTGTGTAATGGGGACAACAAGCCTCTAAAACAAGGCAAGATAGGAATGTAGACAAAACTTATGCAAAACAGGTGAAATAGAGCTTGGCCTTCTTGTAGCTCTCAAGAAGAGTAAGATGATGGAGTGTGCGTCTGAGTCCCTCTCGGGTGTGGAGCTGCTGTGGAAGGGGAAGGACCCAGAGACTCAGGACCCCCTGTGTGGTCTCGCGGCAGTCCTCCCCACCGTAGGGCTGTGGGCTTCTCTGGCCACTCGGGAGCTCCTGACTGCTGTGAAAGGTGAACTGCCTTTCTGCTGAGCCAGGCTTGGGGGAGATGCTATCTCTGCCCTCAGTATTTGCATGTCAGCTCACCCTTGGCAGCTCTGGGAGAGGTTTGGGAGAGGTTTGCTTCATCCTCGTGAGGTCCTGACACCTACCTTGAGTACTGAAGGCTGTGGAAGCCAGAATAACCCTCCCCCAGGGGCCCAGGTGCCGCCCAGATGACATCATTCTCATAGACCACAGGGGCCTGACTGTCCTTCCATCTCACAGCCAGCAATGTGTCTGCCCCGTGTTCTCCCCAGAGGGACACAGCCAGGTGGTTCTGAGCCCATCTGCCCTGATTTTATTATTCACCACGGTGAACAGCATCGGCACAGCCCTCAGATCTCTGAGATCAGAGTCACTTCCCCCAGTGCTGGGGACCCCAGGGACCACACCAGCTCTGTGCTGTCAGCCCTGAAAGGGAGCACTCATCACCAGGTGGGTTTTCCAGGCCTGTGTCACCTGCCTCACCCTCCATGTAGGATCTTCAGAGCTTGAGCCATCCCCTTCTCTTCCCTTCCTGGCAGGCTCTGGGAACCTGTTACAGAACCTGTAAGCAGCCAGCAGGCACATCCTCAAGGTCATGCCCCAGGCAAGGAAATAGAGCCTCAGGAAACCACATTTATCTGCTTAGTGCAACACTGGGAGTCTTGGAATGGTGGCTTACGGAATAACACTTTGGTTTTTTGAGAGAGAGTCTCATTCTGCTGCCCTGGGTAGAGTGCCCTGGGGTCATCATAGCTCACAGCAACTTCCAACTCTAGGGCTCAAGCAATCCTCATGCCTCAGCCTCTTTAGTAGCTGGGACTACGGGCATCCAGAACAATACTCAGCTAATTTTGGAATAACACTTTGAAACATAACTTGGGTTCATTCTGTTTTTATTTTATTTTGTTGTATTATATTGTATTGTATTTTGAGACAGGGTGTCCAGCTGTTGCCCTGGGTAGAGTGCTGTGGCATCACAGCTCATAGCAACCTCAAACTCTCAGGTTTAAGTGATTCTCTTGCCTCAGCCTCCTAAGTAGCTGGGACTACAGGTGCCCACCACAACACCTGGCTATTTTTTGTTGCAGTTTGGCCTGGCCGGGTTTGAACCTGCCACCCTCGGTATATGGGGCTGGTGCCCTCCTCACTGAGCCACAGGCGCCTCCCGTTCTCTTTATTTTTGGTTAGAATTGCTGCCCAGTGTCCCCTCCACGGCCCAAAGTCAGACTTCTTTTTCTGTCCAATTACATGTATGTGGCCAACCCCTGTATACCCCGAGGATCCTGGCCTCCTGCCATCTGCAATTTTTGTGGCCCTCACTGATCCAGAACCACCTGGCTAAGCTGCTCCCAGATTCTTTCTGAGTCCTACAGACTGCGTGAAACAGTGTGTACTGTTTTAAACCACTGAGTTTGGGTAACTTGTTGAACAGCTGTAGATAACTAATGACGCCTGCTTTCTGGTTTCTCTAGGAGGTGGGCTTGTTTCATTCTGTTCTTCTTGATGTCTTTTTAATGCAGCCACACTTGGTGATAAAGTAGGGCTCCCTCATCCTAACAAAGCAATGTTTGTTTACTGAGTGCCTAGTGACCCACCCGGTGCATGGTAGGTCTCAGCATTAAAAAATATATGGCACAAATAGCAGTGGAATCAACTGGTTTAGTTAAGCAAATCAATGAATGTCAGTGTCTATGTCAGGGAAGGGGGATAGTGTTGACTGGCACACTTAAAACTCATTTCTGGACACCTTTCTGTGATTTATGGGGGGAGGAGGAGTCAGATACTAAAGTTCAACCTCAATCACCAGATTTGAATTAAGAATAACTGCTGTGGACTAAATGCACATCACCTGATGATGGCAGGGCATGCTCAGAAGGGCATCTGGCACCAGGAGACGTTCAATTACAAGTAGGCAAGGTCTTCAGGTAAGTGACTAGTCCCACGTTTGACTGGGCCTGCATTTAGACCTTCTGGTTTTATCCTGGCTGGCTAGAACATAGCATTGATGAGGTTAATATCTAGGATATTAACCTTCTTATCGTGATTAGTTTTATTCTGTAGCTTCTATCACAAAAGAGAAGAAAGACATTGTAAGAGAGCGGACATAAAACCAGAATTTACCCTGTGTCAAATGTTTTACTGACATAATTGCACTTAAAAACTTCACAGGACCCTTGTGAGATAAGAACTATTACCATTTCTGTTTTACGCACGAGAAACCAGGGCTCTGAGATGTTAAGCAAGTTGCCCAAGTTCACAAAGCTAGTAAATAATGAGCCCCTTTATTTATTTATTTATTATTTCTTTTTTTTTTTTTTTAAGCAGTTTTTGGCCGGGGCTGGGTTTGAACCCGCCACCTCTGGCATATGGGGCCAGCACCCTACTCCTTTGAGCCACAGGCGCTGCCCTATTTATTATTTTCTTTGAAACGGAGTCTCGCTCTATCCTCCTGGGTTGAGTGCTATAGTGTCATCCTAGCTCATAGAAACCATGCACTCTTGGGCTCAACCGATGATCCTGCCTCAGCCTCCCGAGTAGCTGGGACTCCAGGCACTCACCACAGCTAGTTTTTCTACTTTTAGTAGAGAAAGGATCTCACTCTTGCTCAGACTGGTCTCAAACTTCTGAGCTCAAGCAATCCACCCACCTCGGCCTCCTGGAGTGTTAGGATTATATGCATGAGCCGCTGCACCTGGGCGTGAAACCGTACTTTAAACTCAAATCTGTCTGATTCTAGTCTTTTCCCTGCAATCTCTCCTAGAAGGCAACTTAGGAACTGTCTAGACCGGTGATTTTCAACTGCTGTGCCACGGCAATTTGTAAAGATCATTAATTAAATTATTTTCAAAAGAAGGTCAAAGCACAGTAAGTATATTCTTTTTTAACTCTTTTTTTTTTTTGATCCACATAATTTAAGTATGCCACAGAAGTTTAACTATAGGTTTAAGTGTGCCGGGAGATTAAAAAGGGCTGAAAAACACTGCTCTAGACTAATTGTACTAGCAACTCGAAAAGGTTAAATTTATCAAAATAACTCAGCAATTAATGGTCTGACCCAGATTGACTTGGACCTCTGGTTTTTGTTTTTGTTTTTTTTTTTTGAGACAGAGTCTCACTATGTGATTCTTGGTAGAGTGCCATGGCATCACAGCTCATAGCAACCTCAAACTCTTGAGCTTAAGTGATTCTCTTGCCTCAGCCTCCAGAGGAGCTGGGACTACAGGCGCCTGCCCCAGTGCCCAGCTATTTTTTTGGTTGTGGTCGTCTCTGTTGTTTAGCAGGCCCAGGCTGGGCTCGAACCTGCCAGCCTTGGTGTATGTGGCTGGCACCCTACTCATTGAGCTACAGGCACCGAGCCTGGTTTGTTTTTCTTTTTACTTCACCACCTGAGACTGTAAGACTGATATTATTCATTCCCCCAGAGCTCCCTGAAAACTACCTCAAAGTTGTATGAATGGCTGGGTGCTGTGGCTCAGCCTGCGATCCTAGCCCTTGGTCTGGGAGCATTCCTGGAGCTCAGGAGTCTGAGACCAGCTTGAGCAAGAGTGAGACCACATTGCTACTAAAAACAGAAAGAAAAAAAAAAAGAAAAAACAAACTAGCTGGGCATTATGGTGGGCACCTGCAGTCCCAGCTACTTGGGAGGCTGAGACAGGAGCATCACTCAAACCCAGGTGTCTGAGGTTGCTGTGAGCTAGGCTGACCCCAACGCCCTCTAGCCTGGGCAGCAGAGCAAGACTCTGTCTCAAAAAAAGAAAAAAAAGATTATGCGAAAGTTGATGATTGACAGAATTTTAATCTCCATATTTAAAGAAGTATAAATATTGCAGTATGGAAAGTGGGGGGACAACAGTGTTCCGACTTCTCCACTGCGCACCCCTTGCTGCCCTTCGTGCCCACAGACAGTTTGGGTCAGCCTGAGAGGCTCATATCCAGGGCTACACATTCAGCTCTGTCATCATGCGGGTGCCAAAGGCTGAATGACGTGGCTGATGACTTCAGCAGTGACGAGAGACCCTTGTAGCAAATCCCCGTAAATTCTGTGCTCTCTCTGACAACAACGCCAGTTTAATTATAATCCAGAAGTGTAAATTCCAGTTTGCTTACATCTCTGGTATGTTTTATTTCAAATGTGACTTTGCAGCGCCTTCTCTCTTTTTTTCTCTCTCCGTGCCATAAAATATTTGCATATTTGAATGTCAAATTTTCCAAGTGCTGGAAGCAACAGGCTTTGGTATGTTCTTGAGTTATTTTATATAGCAGCATCTGTCTTGTTTCAGCAGCTACCAGAGCTGAGAAGTGACCCAGGAGCAGCCTGGCAGGAAGAAAGATTGTGGGATCCAAGGGGGGTTTCTTCTAACACAGAACCCAGCAAGGCCTGGGGGGGCCCTTCACTCCCAGGCAGCCTCAGAGCAGATGTTTTTCCCCAGTTGATGTTTTTTTTTCTTTTAAAAAAAGAAAGGCAGATTACCAAATGTAACAAATACTGAATGATGACTACAGAATGTATCTTTGGAACTTGCTAGACTAATTACCGAGGCTCCAAAATCACTTTAAAAGCAACACATTTTGTTTTGCAATATACATTCTTATTGCCAATTTTTTTTTTCAAGAATTTCAATCAGAATCCACCTCAGACTGGATAGTTGATTGAGGTAGAAGTGAGGTTGAAAGGAAATACTCTCGTGGAGACCGCACATCGCGAGGAATTTCCTGATGTTTTCTGTGCATAGAGTGATGTCAGGGAAATTCTCCTGCAAAATCTTCTCTCTCTGAGCTTCAAACAGCTTTCTTTTGAAGTGGTACCTCCTGTGTGAGCAATTACCATCATGGTGGCTTGTTATGGGCTGGGTGATGCCCAGTTTAAGCCTCACACCTGATTATCCACATTTATAAAGTGAGGTCTGCTGAAGAGACTTTTCCAAAGGTGCATGGCTAAAACGGCAGGCTCTGGATTGGGGTGAAGATGATTTGTATTAATTATATGCATATTACTTTATTTAGAGGCAGAGTCTCTGTTTGTTGCCCTTGGTAGAGTGCCGTGATGTCACAGCTTATAGCAACCTCCAACTCCTGGGCTTAGGTGATTCTCTTGCCTCAGCCTCCCGAGGAGCTGGGACTACAGGCGCCCATCACAATGCCCGGCTATATTTATTTATTTTTATTATTGCCCTTGGTAGAGTGCCGTGGTGTCATAGCTCAAGGTAACCCCAAACTCCTGGATTTAAGTGATCTTCCTGTCTCAGCCTCCCATGTAGTTGGGACTATGGGTGCCCAACACAATGCCTGGGTAGGTTTTCCAGTTTTAGTAGCCATGAGGTCTTGCTCTTACTCAAGTAGTCCACCCACCTTGGCCTCCCAGAGTGCTGGGATTACAGGTATGAGCCCCAGTGCCAGGTCTGTGTTGTTATTTTTAAGGAGAAGGTGGCAGGAAGAGCTACCAGGTCAATATCGTGAGGTTTGAATACTCAGGCCTTGACCTGTGTTAAATATCACACTGTTCAGGGAGCTTCCTGATAATTTCCACCGAATATGGCTTTCCTGTGAAGATGTGATCAACAAAATAGGATTTTAGCTTAAATATGGAAATATGAAGGCTTTGAAACCAAATTGGCTGGAAATATTTATTCATTTACCAAAAATGCATTAAGTGTCTGTGTGGTGCGGGGGACTGAGGTCCTCCCGGAGAATGCTGTGGGGAGCAAGTGGAGCAGGTCTCCACTCCTTACCCCGTGTACTGCAACCATTCTGGAAATTCAGAGTGTGACACTGAGCATTGCACGCAGATCCAGGTCTTCTGGTTGGAGTTTCTTTGGTGACATCACCAGCAATGTTCTTTTCTTTTTTTGAGACAGAGCTTCAAGCTGTCCCCCTGGGTAGAATGCTGTGGCATCATAGCTCACAGCAACCTCCAACTCCTGGGCTCAAGTGAGTCTCTTGCCTCCACCTCCCAAGTAGCTGGGATTACAGGCGCCTGCCACAATGCTCGGCTATTTTTTGGTTGTAGCTGTCATTGTTTGGCAAGTCCGGGCTGGATTTGAACCCGCCAGCTCAGGTGTATGTGGCTGGTGCCTTAGCCGCTTGAGCCACAGGCGCCGAGCCACCAGCAATATTCTTTTAGCCCTCACCAATGACATTCTCAGAATCCAGGCAGGTGACAGCTAGTTAACTCAAGTTTACTGCTTACTTTTAATTCCTTTCTTCTTTCCTTCATCTGTCCAATTCGCCATGTAATTAATATTTCTTTAGTACCCAGTATGTGCCAGTGCTGATAACAAAGCAGGTCCTGTTCGTACCTTCATCGAGTGGAGGGGAGTGGGGGGCCCTGATAGATAGACACGTGTAAAAATACAATCAAACTGTGGCAAACCACAGGAGAGGCCCTGTTTAGAGAAGCAGGTCAGGGGGCCTCTCAGAGGAACGTCTGAGCTGGAGCCTGTTCGGCCCTGTTGTGAGCACTCGCGCGGACAGATGTTGCTAATGTGCCCGGTCATCCTATGGGCTGGGGCCTGTGAGGAGGGGCCGGCCAGGTGCGTGGCAGGGAGAGGCACTCTCAGGGAAGTGGGGCGGGATGTGTGAAGGTGCTGAGAGGGGAGACATCTGAGATACATGAGGAGGCCTGCAGAGGTCAGGGAAGGCAGGCACCCAACAACCTGGGCCTAGAGCAGGCTAATTAGGCCCCAGAACCGCTGTCTCTCGCCGTGAGCAGTGGGGGAGGCTTCAGCAGGATCTGTGTGTCTACGCGTGGCCCCCCGTGGCTCTCCGGCCCTGCCCTGCCCCCACTGTCCCTATTACCTCTCTAAGCCCATTTCCTCCTCTGTCAAAAAGGATTAATGCCATTTGTCTCGTGGTTTAAAATAAAAAATAACAATTAGTCACAGTGACACACAGAAAGTCCTGATGAGAACCTCTCTCTGCCGTCTGGGTATCTGGTAGTAATAAGAGCCAAGACAGTTGGGACACGTTCCGTGAGCTGGCACTCTGGAAAGAGGTAGACTTCTTTCCACTCATCTAACCCTCAGGAGGATTCTGTTACCACCTACAGGCATTGTCAGGATCCCCATTTCACAGATGCAGAGTTGCTGGCCCGAGGCTACCCCCTTGTAAGAGGATGAACCATGACGATTGGCACCTGTGGATTGAGTCCCAGGGACTCGGGCTGCAGACCATCATCAGAGACTGCATCTTCCTTTTGGAATACAAATTATTCTGACTCAGTAATTCAAACAGGGTCACAGGAACTGACTGGAGGGTCCAGGTCCCTGGAACTGACCACCCTGACAGGTGTCTACCCCTTGGTGACAATGTCCTGGAGGAAGGGTGGTATTTCTATGCTCAACATTAGAGTGTAATCATGGTCTTTATATCCTCTCACTGGGCAGGAAATTACTCAGAAGATCTGATGTTGCTGAAAGCTTCTTTAACTTGGAGAAACTATAGAAAATGCAGCATTAAAAGAGCTGACACCTCTGTTATATTTTGGTATCTGTCGGAATGAACACAGGTATTTAGAGACCTGCTGAGCTCTTGCTGATTGCTCTGCAGATACAGTCTGTCTTGAAAGGTATTTCCTCTGGCTTCTGGCTGGGCTTAGATGTCTAAAGTGGGGGCCCTGGGGGTGGGGCATCTGGGCCACATCCCAGGTCATCATCACCCGTGGCTTGGTCCTCACCAGAATGTGGCACGATGCTGCCTCATATGCTTGGACCATCTAGAGCCCGGCAGGCCTTGTTAGGTGATGCTGTTTATGAATGAAGCAAAACAGGCCAGAAGGAAGAGCAGACAGGCCGCGTCTGGGCCTTGGTGTAGCTCTGCTGTGTGACCTTGAGCAAATTACTCAGGCTCCTGGGAGCTCCTGAGATTGACATGAGACTCAAAAGAGAAAATGTAAGGACAACAGCACTTAGAAAGGCTTAAGACATTTGAAAATAGGAGATTTCATGATTCCTTGGACATGAAATTCTTACTGAAGCACTGTACCCTGACTTACCCTGGTCCTAAGCTCCTTTGGGGAGGGGCCAGGAAAGACCCAGCAGGGATCTGTTTCCCAAGGGTCTAGGGAGGCGGTAACTTCCTTATTCCTGTGTCTGAATTAGACATATTTCTGTTGAAGCTGTCAGCAGGATGCCACTGTCTTCATAAGAGCAGAGAAGGAGGCAAGGAGGGTCACCCAGAACCCCAGGAGGTAGATTTTAAGAGACTGGGTCCAACTTTGTCAAAAAAAGCAGGTGGAATTTTATTAAAAAAGTGGCTCAGGGGTTCTTCCAGTTTCTCTCCTAGCTTTGGATTCTGCCTTCATCCCTCATTCCAGCTCAGCTTCTAGAGAAAAAGAGACCTGCCCTGGAAGAATGTCTTTGCCTGTACCCAAGACATGCGGCTACAGGCGGGCATACCCCTTCCCTTTCTTTCCCTACAGGCTGGTGGAAGCACTGCCATGGAAGGTTGGAGGGTTTCCTGGAAGGTTGGAGAGTTTTCCAGAGGGCCAAGGTCATCTGTCATGGTACTGAGAGCCAGCTCACAAGAGTCTGGAGACCAGTTCATCCTGGTGTGCTCAGCACTGTCCCGGTTTTAGTACTGGAAGTCCTGTGTCCTGGGGAACTAGCTCCTTGGTCCCTGGACACCAAAATTACTGGCCATCTTAGAAGGGTTCTAAGCAATTCCCACAGCAGATCTCCCGCCAGAAGACTGGCTTTGTCACAAAGCCTTTTCTGGTAGATACAGAATCTTCTATGATCTTCTGCCTTTGGAGGAGGAATGATGTGCCCTTTGGTAGGGTGGGACCTCATCTGTATTCCTTGAGGTACCCTCAGCCCCTATAACCCAACTTCCATCCAGCTTCTCACCAAGTAAACACACATATGCAGATATGAAAAAAACACCCAGAGCACCCCTGACCTTGAAGGCTCTTGCCAAGGACACATTGGCACAAACAGCAGGTGCCCACTGCTGGAATTTGGTGAGTGGCTCAGGGAAGGGAGCAGCGCCCACCTCCCTTCCTCATCCTGACTGGCCACTGTGGGAGGGACTCGCCAGATTCCTCGCCTACCCCCTGGAGCAAGGATGAGAGAGGATACCAGGAAAAAGTGAGGTCTAAGAGAACAAAAGTCTTCTCAAGAAGGGCCCAAGCATATACCTGCAAGGTCCTCCCCGTGGTGACTCAGCTCTTAGGAATTTGTAGAAACTTAACTTTTTGGGACCTGGAAACTAACACCTGCTTCTGCTTCTGTAAAAGCCCCCGGTTCTGTAAAAGCTGGAGGCTGCTTCTCTAGCTCGATTCAAACTGACCAGTGAGAAAGGTGCCCATGAGTTGGAACGTTTTGACTGGGGATGAAAAGGAGAGGACTGAGCCAGTTGGGGAGCCCGGCCTTTTTTGGACTCTGGTGTGCCCTCGTTCTGCCGGCTGGAATAAAGCCCTTCCTCTTTTAAACACAAAGTTTGGGTATTTGTTCCTCTCCCTTGGGCCTTGTCTTCCAGCAACAAGAAGCATACCTCTGCCCTAAGGCCTAGTGGCTGCACTATCTCCCGGGTCCTCTGCTGCCTGCAAGGCCAGGTCACATGTTCATGGTGAGAATCACAGCTGGGGATTCAGGGACAGAGCTGGGAGGGGGGACTCATCATCATCCTGGCCAAGGAGTCTGGAGTGTCCTTCATTATGTCACCAGAGGCACAGTTCAGCAAGGTGAGGTGTGCTAAGCAGAGGTCACCTCCACCAAGGCTGGTGCTTGGGCTGTGGGGAGGACCAGGCCATACTCATTCTATGTGCAGGGCACCTGGAATGGTCCTCATAAGTTGCTGAGGAGGTGGCATTATCTCACTTTACAGACAAAAAATGAGATTCCAAGAGGTACTGTGGTTTGCTCAAGGCACACCATGAGTCAGTGGCAGAGCTGAAGCTAGGAATGGGTCCTCTCCTTCCCTGCCGGGGCTGCTCCACTGTTCTGTGTGCCTCTGGGATCTCCCTTTACCTACAGGCTGTGTGGCCCCCACTGTGGTTTGGCAACATCTCCACTACTCTGGAGCCCGGAGGTGGACTATGGTCTTCCTGTGTTTTATCCACAGAGGCCACAGTAACTTGTCTGGGCCTCTATGCCTGTTGCCCAGGGTTCTACTGGGTTCTACTGCTCCCTGTCATGTGGGGGTGGGGCTGGGGCTCTGACGTGGCTGTCTCTGGCTCTGCGTCCTGCGCTGTCCTTCACTGCCCCTTCCCCAGGTGCCGGCATCCCAGCAGGCCCTCTCCTCTGCAAGGGAGTCTGCCCTCTCTTGTGTTCAGAGATCACTATCAGTGGTGAATGATCTGGAAAATCTGTAATTACACCTTCTCAGAGCTCTTCTGCTGTTTAAGATTCCCCGTGTTGAGACTCAATACCCAGTGTCCTTGGAGGCAGCAGAGGGAGGGGGGTGCCCTGATGCTGACTCAGAGGCAGCCCTGTCGCTCCAGGCTGTGGCCCCGAAGCAGGAGTGTCCTGCTTTCAGACAGAGTCCCTCCCCTCTGAGCCACCCCTCCCCCGACTCTCTCGAGGTTGGCAATCTTACACGATTCATCCTTTCAAAACACATATAAACTCCCACTACGTGACTGGCGCTCATTAACTCATGAACCCCTGACTTTTTGTTTTTTCAAATCAATTCCCCTAGGAAGGAGCTATCCTTTGGAAAATAGATCTCTGGGTTTCCTCCTGATGTTCCAAGCACATCCAGCATCCCAAACAAGAATGTGCAGAGGAGGCTTCTGTGACTTCTCTCACTCTGCACATACGGGGAGAAAAGGAAGGGAAGTCCCTCTGGTCCGCCACAGCTTCTGTGTCTGCAGGGCTGGAGAGGAAAACAAATGGGGGAGGCGCCGCGGGGCAGAAGGCACAGTTGTTCTCCTTGAGAAAGCCCCGGAAGGAGCCAGGGACTGGGGCGAGGCAGGCATCAATCTCTAAAGGCCAGACAGCAGCCCTCTGACATCTGGAGGTGGAAGCAGTAAGAGCGTTTCCTGCTTTTGTTTCTGGAGACAAACCTTCTCCTGACATTCAGCATCTGCTCTGCCCAGGAGGCTCTGCAATATTTAACAGACCCCAGCTCCCCAAGGAGGCACTTGAGTCAACATTTGGAGGATCACAGCCGCAGCCTGCGGCAGGAGAGCCAGGAAGGAGATGGGCTGGGATACCCAGTTTGGAATCTACTGTGCCCTCTCTCCCCTCCCATTGTTTCATTCATTCATTCATTCATTCAGCAGCAATTCTTTTGTGCCCTTAGTATTTGCTGGGTACTAAAGTGGGCATTGGAGACAGTGGAAAAGAAGGAAGCTCCTACCCTTATGGGGCTTATTTGCTAGTATCAGAGAAAGATGATGAACAGAGAAATATACTGCCAAGTAGCGATAAAGGAAATGAGGAAGTGATGGGGTGTTTATGTGAGAGGGAGAGAGAGACTGAGAAACGGGGTGGGGGGAGATATTACATGTACAGTGACTGGGGAAGGCTTCCTGGGGGAAGGTTATCGCCTACATTTTAGTAGAAACCTGGGTAAAGTGAGGAAGCGAGCCCTGTGGAACCCGGGGAAAAGAATTCTAAGCAAAACCACCAGCCAGTATCAAGGACCTGAGATGGGCCCTGTGACTTTTAAGGGGGACAGACTGGGTTTCATTGGGTGTCCTGGGGAAAGAGTGAATGAAGAAGTTAGGTCGCAGGGATCGACCTGCTGGGGCCAGAGCCCAGAGCCTTATGAGTAAAGTTAGTACTTTTCACTGCATTGGATGGGTGATGGCATGTCCCTGGAGAGAAGGAGAGAGAGAGAGCAGGAGTGTGACATCTCCTGGTGGGCATTCAAAGGGACCATCCCAGCCCCTGTGGGCCCTTCTCCCCCTCCCCTGGGGGGGGGGCATCCATATGGGGTGAGCACCGTTAGGAAATAATGCCTGTGAACGTGAACATGCTTCTTCGTCTCGAATGTTTCCCAGGGTCCATTACTGTGCTCCCCTCTCTGGGGATGGTGCCACACGGGAGAAAGATTATGGCCCATGGACGCACAGGAACAGCTCTGTGATCCCGGGCCCAGTCACCCAATTTGTAAATCAGGGATTATATTGTACCTCATGGCAAGGCTGGGGCCTCAAGGTGATGGGGGCTCCTATCTGTGATCAGCCCAGGTCTTCAGCAGCCACTGAGGGCCGTGCTGCTTCCCCACCGTCCCCTCACCCTGCTGTCCCTCTCCAGTAGCCCTTCATTACAAACTTCTTTTGGACTGGTGGGGATGAATTCATTTTCTGGGCCAGGATCCTGATTGATAAAGACTCTAAGGAATACTAATCCATTCCTATGTTTGGGCATTTGCCAAAGACTTCCAAATCTAAATCCCCAGTCATTTAATTAACTTATCCTATTTATTTATTAAGTTATCTAATCCCCTTCTAAAAGATCAAGACTGGTGTTGAGGGTCTTTTCTCTATGGGGCTGGCGTTTCTGCAGAGACAGGGCCTCCTCTTCTCCAGACTGCCTTTTCTAGAACATTTGTGTAGGGTCTCCCTTGGAGCAAAGGGCAGGTTTGTTTCTGTCTCGTACAATACGGTTAATGCCTCCCTGGGCACAGCCGGACAAACTCCCAGGTATGACTGTCCTGAGCTCAGGGCTCCTCCCTTGGAACACATCAGTCCCTGCTTACATAGGACTCACTCAGCCCTTTTCCTGTTGTCCTGTTGGAGTTGGGGTTGAGAAACACTGATACTTTGGCTACTGGTATTGCTGTGAGTGACAAAGCCTTTGTCTCTGACTCAGGAGTCTTGTGGATTCTGCCAGCGTCCATGAAGCTGCAGCAGTCCCCCGTGTTGGCTTAAAACTGGGATAAAATCTTAGACCCTTTACAGTTGTCAATGACTGGAGCCTTTCACTCTTTATGGGCACATTTTTTAAATGCCTTGCTGCCACTTAAAACTGAACATGTTCACAACCAAAGCCATCACCCTCATTCCCACAATGGCTCAACATCACGCCCCAGGTGCCCAGAGTACTTTGACACCCTTACAGAAGCTGTCACCTTCTCTTGCTTGCTCCTTCCTGCATCTAATTCCTCATCAAGTTTGGGGGTGACTTTTTAAGTTGTCACCCAATCCACTGCTTTCCCTTTCCTGGGCCCCAAACTCGTGCAGGACCCCGTCCTCTGAGATATTGTGACACTGTCCCACCTCACCTAACCCCACAGGGTCTAGGCTCACTCTCTCCACTCAGTTCTGTTTATTGCCTCTAGAGCAAACACCCTGTTTTCCTCCTGACTCTTTGCATTCTTTTTATTTTGTCTTTTTAACTGACAAAATTAACCCATCTATTTACTGGGTACCTGATGTTTTGTAATACGTATACACTGTAGCATGGTTCCAACACTCAACATCGACTCTTTTCGTGAATTTCAAGAACCCAATACATTGTTATTAACTATAGTTACCGCGTTGTACAATAGAGCCCTTGAACTTATTCTTCATCTCTACCTGAAATTTTGTGTCATTTCACCGATACTCCCTTTTATCCCCCTCTTCCCAGACCCTGGAAACCATCATTCTCCTCGCTGCTTCCATGGGTTCAACTCTTTTAGATCCTGAGTGTGAGTGAGATCATGTGACGTTTATTCTCTCTGCACCTGGCTTCTTTTACGTAGCATAATGTCCTCTGGGTTCATCATGTTGTGCAAAGGCAGGATTTGATTTTTTTAAAGGCTGAATAGTATTCCTTTGTGCATATTTTCTTTATTCATTTGTCCGTTGATAGACACCCAGGCTGATTCCGTTTCTCGGCTATTGTGGATGATGCCGCAGTAAACGTGGGTGTACAGACATCTCTGACATACTGATTTCATTTCCTTTGGATGTATACTCAGAAGTGAGATTGCTGAATCTTATGGTAGTTCTATTTTTAATTTTATGAGAATCCCCCCTGCCGTTTTCCATAATGGCTGTACTATTTTACATCCCCATAGCCGTGGATAAGGGGTCCCCTTTCTCCACATCCTTGCCAACACTTATCCTTCATCTTTTTGATAATAGCCATTCTGACAGGTGCGGAGTGATAGCTCATTGTGGTTTTAATTTGCATTTTCCTGATGATTAGTGATGTTGGGCATTTTTTCCTATACCTGTTCGTTTTTGTCTTTGCATAGCTCTTGACAGTCCCAAGACATGTTCACACACGTTCTCTCAACTATGTACATGAACGTGACCTTCACAACAGGATGGTGTGATGGTTAATTTTACATGTCCACGTGGCTAGGGCATAGGGTGCCCAGCTATGTGGTCAAATGCTATTCTCGGTGTTTATGTGAGAAGGTGTTTGGATGAGATTAACATTAAATCAGTGGGCTTTGAGTAAGTGGGAGTGTTCTCCATGATATGGGTGGGCTTTATCCAGTCCGCTGAAGGCCTGAATGGAGCAAAAGACTGACCTCCCGTGAGCAAGAAGGAATTTTGCCAGCAGACAGCCTTTGGACTCAACCTACAACTTGGGCTCTTCTGTGGTCCCCAGCCTACTGACCCACCCTACAGATTTTGTTAGTCCCCATAATGGTGAAAGCCAATTCCTTAAATCTCAGCCTTCCTCTGTAGCTCTCTCTGGCTCTTGCTTTCTGTATATATCTGTCTCCCTCTATTATACCTCTTATCTAAACCTATCCATTGGGTTCTGTTTCTCTGGAGAACCCTAACTAATACTAGTTGGTGTTTACCCAATTTACAGACAAAGAAACTGAGGCTCTGAACTGTTAAGACCCCTTTTCATAGTTAAGAGAACCCAAACCCAGCTTTTCTAGACGTTAAATCACTCAGCCTTCCTTCACTGTCTGCTACGTTCATCACTTCCCCGCTCTGTAATTTTCAAGGATTTTTCTCGGCAGAAGGTCTCACATCTAATTCCTTCTCCTTGATGTTTCTCTGCTCCAGTCAGGTAGCTTTGCTCAGCCCCAGGCACCCACAAGGGACAAGTCAAGAACTCCTGGGGGTGGCAGAGTCTGTAATCTAAACTAGAGAGAAACAGATCACTCAGTAGGCTAAAGAAACAAGTAAAGGTTAAAGATATAAATCTGCCATACATGGGCGGCGCCTGTGGCTCAGTGAGTAGGGTGCCGGCCCCATATACTGAGGGTGGCAGGTTCAAACCCAGCCCCTGCCAAACTACAACAACAACAACAAGAAGAAAAGTGCCATGCAAATATGATGGAAACAAGATAGGTTTTTTTTTTTTTTTTTTTTAGACAGAGCCTCAAGCTGTCCCCCTGGGTAGAGTGCTGTGGCATTACAGCTCACAGCAACCTCCAACTCCTGGGCTCAAGCGAGTCTCCTGCCTCCGCCTCCCAAGTAGCTGGGACCACAGGTGCCCACCACAACACCCGGCTATTTTTTTGTTGCAGCCGTCATTGTTGTTTCGTGGGTCTGGGCTGGGGATTCGAACCCGCCACCTTAGGTGTACGTGGCTGGCGCCTTAGCCGGTTGAGCTATAGGCACCGAGCCAAGATAGGGTTTTAAGGGGAGATATAGTCTGTATGGTTCTTTAAGCATGGGAAGCCGGAGTGCAGGGTGAGGGGTGGGGGTGGGAGGGGGCAGGCTGGAGGTAGAGCCAGACAGCTTAGAGGCTGGGGCGGCCATTCACCAGGGCTGCGCTGTCTGATGCAGTAGCTGCTAGCACATCTGGCTCTATAGTTTATGTTAAACACCCCAGGCGTGGTGTGTGCACATGTTGTCCCTGCTGTAGGAGGATTATAAGCCCAGGAGTTGGAGTTTGCAGTGAACTAGGCTGCACTCCAGCCTGGGTGACAAAGCGAGACCCTGTCTCAAAAAAATACCAAAAATGTGATTACATTTAAAAGAAATTAAAAACCCATTCCTCTGCTCTGGGAGGCTGAGGTGGGTGGATTGCCTGAGCTCATGGGTTCGAGACCAGACTGAACAAGAGCGAGACCCCTGTCTCTAAAAATAGCCAGGCGTTGTGGTGGGCACCTGTAGTCCTAGCTACTTGGGGGGCTGAGGCAAGAGAATCACTTGAGCCCAGGAGTTTGAGGTTGCTGTGAGCTGTGACACCACAGCACTCTACTGAGGGCAGCAAAGTGAGACTCTGTCTAAAAAAACCTCATTCCTCAGTCACCTTGTAAGTGCTCAGAAGCAATGTGTAGCTAGCTAGTGGCTACTATGTCATTGCAAAAAATTCTTCAGAAAACACTGAAGTATAAATCTCACTGAGGCCTTAAAAACAGTCCCTGGGCTGCAGGCTGAGTTCAGCTTTGCCTACATAGTAGGGGAGCCCCACGCCAGAAGAACCCACTGCTGTGAGCAGCATAAAGTTCCCTCTGTTTGAGGTCCAGATGGGGTTTCTGTTCCCAGCTTCCAGGTAGTTTCAACAAATGCAGTACAAGTATTCTGGAAGTCGGCCACACGAAGCACTGTACCAAACTGGTCAACACACAGAGGTGGTCAACATAAGGAATTAGGCCCGCTGTACTGACCCATACATGTGGTGACTGGTCTATGAGAATTAGGTTAACTTAAGGAGGTGGTCCATGTAGGGAAGTGGTCAGCTATGAAGCTTCTACTGTATATTAGATATGCTTGATCCAAATGTGTAGCTTAAATGAAAACACATGAAATTAGAAAGCTGACTATATTGGCTTGGCGCCTGTGGCTCAAGTGGCTAAGGCGCCAGCCACATACACCTAAGGTGGC
>NW_003852492.1:7134356-7138705 GCF_000181295.1 Otolemur garnettii | reverse complement strand
AAAAAAAAAAAGAAAGCTGACTATAATCTATATTCCAATTTTTATCATTTATTAGAGTGTTTTGCTTTTATGCAAGTAATAAAGCTTGCTTTGAAGAAAAAGACACTTCTGTATTTGAGGTACATTTTACGGAACAGTCATCTCAAATCCCGAGGACATTTGGAAAAATATCTCAGCAAGCAGGGCCATTCCCACCTGCAGAAAGGCTTGTATTCATTGCATTAGGAAAACAGTTGTCTGCATTTTCTGATTTCTCATTTTTCTCTCCCCTTACTTTTCACAAATTCCCTTTAAATGATTTCAACCTTGTACCAAGTGATCTGAAGGAAAAAAAAATAATTGTTCGCACTTTGCAGAGATGGTTTAGTGATCAGACTGACATCCCTCAAGGGCGGAGGACCCAGCAGCTCTTCCCACTCAGCGAGAGTGTCAGGGCACAGCTGACAAGCCAGATGGGATTGACACCTCCTGATCCCTTCCTGACTGGGGTGTTCCCTTCCAGAGATAGTGTCATGAAGGTGTGACCCGAGGCAAAATTCTTAAACAAAAATCTTTGCCTATAAGATTTCCTTCCCTTTCTTCTTCCTATATTCTGGATCCTTCCTCTTCTGGTATTTGATCGACTAGCATGATAAAGTGATGGTGTGGTAATGCTGATCTTTCACCGCTCACAGGTTGCACATGAATAATAATGTTTACATTTTTTTTGGAGATAGAGTCTCAAGCTGTCACCCTGACTAGAGTGCTATGGCGTCACAGCTCACAGCAACCTCCCACTCTTGGGCTTAAGCGATTCTCTTGCCTCAGCCTCCCAAATAGCTGGGACTACAAGCAGCCACCACAAGGCCCGGCTATTTTTTTGTTGCAGTTGTCATTGTTTTTTTAGCTGGCCCCAGGCTGCATTCGAATCCACCAGCCTTGGTGTATGTGGCTGGCGCCCTACCCACTGAGCAACGGGCACCTCCAACATTTACATTTTTGACAAAAAGCTACAGTGACTGTGCCAGAATTGAAGGCAGGGGTCATCCCTCAAGTCACAGCAGGTGACACCCACAGCAGGTAGATGTTGGCCTGTGGAGCTAGTCGGCCAGCTCACTGGCTTTTCTGGGTGTATGTCCTTTCTGCAACCTCAAGTGTCCTGTTTAAGGCCACTGTTCTCTGCAGACAGCCCTAGAGTTTGAATCCCAGACCTGCCACTAAATGAAAGATTGGCCAGTGAGCACCAGAGACTTGACTAACTTGAAGTCCCATGGAGCCAGTAAGTAGATATTGGATCAAGTTGAAGGCCAGTCAGTTTTTGAAACAGTCTCCTTAAGACCAAATCCCATAGCAGGGTGAGGTTGTCCTTCTGATGCTAACTGAGTTTGTAGTGCATGCACAGGACAACAGAGATTCTGGGACCCCAAACTGTAGGCAATCTGGAGAGAGTAGGAGCTGTGGGGAATGTGCTCCTGTCCCCTGGATTCATCCTATGATGACAGACACACGTGAGGAAGTGTTCAGGGGGCAGCGCAGACTCAAGCCACTCTGTGCCAACCAATGTGAGGACCCATCAGACAGATGGAGCTCAGCAGGGGCCAGCTGCAGAGCCTGCTGGGGTAGTCATCACACCACCAGGCCGACTTCTGGAGATGGGTGGGGTCCAGAGGACACAGGACCCGGCCTCAGGGCAGAGCTGGTAAGAGCAGGGGTGGGGCATGTCTCTCCTGGGGACTGAGGCAGAAACTTGGTCCTACAAAAACACCTTGGGGACTGTGCAGGTGTCCAGTGCTCTTACCAGGAACGTCGGGGCAGAGATGGCTTCTCCAGACAAATGCCAGAGCCTGCCCCTCCCCACGATGGGAAGGGCATCTACTTTGCCTTGTCCAGGGCCCAGCACAGCGTCTGGGACATTACGGGTTCTCATTGGAGGACTAATAAACACTGGCTGAGCTCCTACTGTATTCTAGGGATGCGGGGGTGAATGATGCAGGGTCCCTGTCCTCACGGGGCTGCCTTTCCCATGGGAGTGGATAGGCGGTGGAGCAAGGAAGTGGAGGGCACCATCCTTTCCCAGGGGATGGAGTGCTTGTGGGAGGAGACACAGACAGATTTGACCACTAGGATTGAGTGGTCATGAAAGTCCTCTCTGAGCTAAGACAGATAGATAGGAAAGAATGAGCCACTTAACCATCTGGGTGGGCCCAGGAGGGCGGTGAAGAGTGCTCCTAGCAGGGGAGCTGTTGAGTGTGGGCTTCTGAGCAGAAATGAGCTCTCAGGGTGTTTGAGAAACTCAGAGGGAGCCAGGACTTCTTGTGTGGTCCTGGAGCAGTGTGTGAGGTGGGAGTGGAGGGGATAAACTTGGAGATGTGGCTGAGACTCAATCCAGAGCATCTTAAAGGACAAGTCTGGATGTTAGGAGACATGTGGCATCTAGACCTCTCATTTACTGTTAGAGCATTCCCTCCCCCCCAAGTCATTATGACAATCAAAAATTCGCCAACATTCCCTTTCACACACTCTGCCTGCTCAGGACCACTGGAGGGTCGCTGGATTGGTCAGGTTCTGAAAGAAACAGAACCGTAGTGTGTGTGTGTGTGTGTGTGTACATGGACCTGGCTCTTCTTCTTCTTCTTCTTTTTAGATAGAGTCTCTCTTTTTCCCCCTCTGTAAAGTGCTCTGGCATCATAGCTCTCAGCAACCTCAAACTATTGGGCTCAAGTGTTTGCCTCTTGCCTCAGCCTCTCAACTAGCTGGGACTACAGGTGCCTGCCATAATGCCTAGTTATTTTTAGAGATGAGGTCTTGCTCTGGCTCTGGCTGGTCTGGAACCCATGAGCAGGCAATCCACCCGCCTCGGCCTCCCAGAGTGCTAGGATTGTAGACATGAGCCACAGTGCCAACCTGGAACTGGCTATGCAATGCTGCAGGTTGACAAGTCCCAATCTCTGCAGCTGCAAACTGCCACCCCAGGAGCACCAAGGGTGTAGCTCCCATCCAAAGTCTGCAGTCTTGAGACCTCGGACGAGCCAATGTTCTAGTTCAAGTCTGAAGGGGGGAGAAAGCTCATGTCCCAGTTTGAAGGTGGCCAGGCAGAGGGAATTCTTTCTCACCTGCAGGAGGGTCAAACTTTTTGTTCTGAATTTAGGCCGGCACCTGGTTAAATGAAGCCCAGCACGTGGGGAATGGTATCCTGCTATATTCAATCTACTGATTCGACCTCATCCCGAACACCCTCACAGAAACACCCAGAGTAATGTATGACTCAGTGTATGGGCAGCAGTGGCTCAGACAAGTTAACAAGTAAAATAACCATCCCAATCTCATGGGACCTTACCATGCCCCCTGGGGGGCTCAGCTTGCTGGGGGAAGCCATGAGTGACCCAGCAGAATTGACTAGAAGGAGGAGGGGATGGTCCCTGAGCGTTAGAACTTTGCTCAGCCCAGTTCACGGTGATCAGCTTTGGGGTGGGCTGTAGTATAGAAATAAGAATGCTAATACTTTTATCTTAGAGTCCTAGAGTGCTTTGGGATTTGCAAAGCACTTTCTCACCCGTGGCCTCATTTCACCCTCACAGCAGTCCTATGCATTATCACTGCTACAGAGGAGAAGACAGGCTGAGAAGGGCCAAGAGGTCTGCCGGGTTACACGTGCCAACAGTCAGGCTTCCCCAGGTGCTGGTGGTTGGGAAGAACAGGACAGCTGCAGAGTGTGGACAGGGCTGCGGTGGGTGAGAGGACAGCCCGGTGTGCACCGCAGGCAGGAGAAGCCAAGGACGCCGCGTGCTGCTGCCTGGCCGCGGTGACAAGCAGTGCTGTCACTTAGGCAAGGAGATGGCTGTGGCCGACAGAGCCTGCTGGGGGAGCCAGCTGGGGTCAGAAACTCAGGGCTGGCAGGGAGGCAGCCAGACGGTGGGGTGAGGAGCTGCCAAATCCGTCACCAAGTCAAGGGCAGACCTGATGCCTCCAGGAGGAGGCCAGAGGGGCCCTCGGCCAGCAGCTCTGTGTCCGCGGCCCTTTCTAGAGATCCGTGGGCAGCTGCCCAGGTCTGCTCTCCTTCTCGCTCATTTATGCTAAACGCCTGTCTGGAGAGAGCTGCCCCTGTGCTCTCGTTATGGATGATGAAGGGACAGAGAAGTCAGATGACCTGAGGGGCTGAGCCACTTCAGGCTGGACTCCCTGGTGCCCGGCTCTGTGCCTGGCTTGTGCAGACCCCTGATGCAGGTGAGCTGAGGGGCTGAGCCACTTCAGGCTGGACTCCCTGGTGCCCGGCTCTGTGCCTGGCATGTGCAGACCCCTGATGCAGGTGAGCTGAGGGGCTGAGCCACTTCAGGCTGGACTCCCTGGTGCCCGGCTCTGTGCCTGGCATG
>NW_003852492.1:7115516-7134336 GCF_000181295.1 Otolemur garnettii | reverse complement strand
GGCATGTGCAGACCCCTGATGCAGGTGAGCTGAGGGGCTGAGCCACTTCAGGCTGGACTCCCTGGTGCCCGGCTCTGTGCCTGGCATGTACAGACCCCTGATTCAGTTCTGCCAAAGGGAAGAGACCAGAAAACGCTACAGGTTTGTGCAAGACACAGCCTGGGGCCTGCCCAGGGGGAGGACAGGAAGCAGAGCTTCTGTCTGTGTCTTATACCATAGCAGCTGGGGAGAGGATGCTGATTGACACCAGCGTGCCACCCTGGGGACAGACAGTGGCTCCAAAGGCAGGGCCCATCCTGTCTAGGCAGTAGAGAGCACTGCGGACTGGGGGACCACGTAGGATGCCCAGGCGAGGGGAGAGCAGAGCAGGCCCTGAGGGGGCTGCAGTGACAGCAGGAGGAGTCTGGAGCAAGCAGGTGTCTTCATGGCCAGAGAGATGAGCAGCCTGAAGGCAGCCTCTGGGGTGGGCAGGGAGGTGGGATGAAGCCAGAGCAGGGAGCTGGGCCCTGGACAGGGTGGTCACTTTAAGAATAAAAGGAAAAAAACCTAGGGATTAGGGAATAATGGAAATAGTGGCCCTTTCTCTTGCCTGATGTGGTGGTGATGCACGTGCTTTGGCCGACTGGGAGGGGGACTCATCCCATTTGGACCTGGTCTCCTGCAAAGGCCCGGGGTTCATGTGCTGACATGAGGGCTCCTCTCTGGGCCATGCCGGAGCCCTGGCCCATGAATCTCCCTCACTCCAATCATCCAATCCTCTGTGTGGGAGTCTCACCTCTTCCTGACCCTCTGCTCACACCTGGGCGCCTTCCTGTCCCTGCCAGTTTTGCGGACACCAGCTGATTGGGGCCACATTCCTGGGCTTCTTCCTGTGCGGGCCACTCTGGCTCCACTCCTCTCTCCTTTGAGAGCGAGCCTGGCCTGGGTTTCCTCTTACACATCAGCACCTGGAATTGGGTTGCAACTGACCCCAAGCCCTTGGGGGTGGCTTTTATTTATTTGTTTTCATTGCTGGAGAAGTGACTGATTTTTAAATACTTAGAACAAGCTTGCAGGAAATCTCAAGGGTATATAACAGGGGTCCTCAAACTTTTTAAATAGGGAGCCAGTTCACTGTCCCTCAGACTGTTGGAGGGCCGGACTGTGGGCCCCGGGAATGAGTCGGCTGCTAAGCAGGATAGGCAGCTGTGGCAAACACACCCGGCTGGCTGGATAAATGTCCTAGGCAGGCTGCATGTGGCCTGTGGGCCATAGTTGGAGGACATCTGATATGTAATATGGAGTTACAATGACTTTCCATTTTATCAAAGCTCATGCTTAGAGATTGGAAGGCTTACCAAGCCTGTGAAAGAAACAGGGAACGTATATATTTACACACAAACATATCCTAGAGTTCTATATACACATTGAGATCGCATTTCAAGTAACTTTCAGCAATGAACTAAATCTTCCTCTTGAAAGAGTAAGTTAAGAAACAGAAGAGGATAAAGTTTTTTTTAAGTGAAATGCTCTCCCACCCCCAGCTTCTTTGGAGATCAACTGTCAAATACCGATTGTATATTTTTAAGCCCTAAGACATGAGGCCTTGATGTACGTGTACGTCGTGAAATGATCACTGCAGTCAGGTTCATTAACATGTCCATCACCGGTCTTTGGGGAGCTTTTGACCAAGAAACTCCACAGATGTGTCCGGATGATGTGTCCTCCACAGACCCCAGTCACTACTCACTCTTCCTCTAATAGATGGGGAGACTGGGGTTCAGACAGAGGGAGGGCCTGTTGGGTCAGCTCACTGGAGACTTTGTTCCCAGATTATTCCTGGGGTTTTGAAAGGCAGGGGGGTGCGACTGTGTTGGAGTTCCTCCGTGAATTGCAACTAACAGATGATGTGTGTATGTGCGTATGTGGTGTATGTGCATATGTGCATATGTGTGTATGTATGCACAGACATTTAGTATGGGCATAGTACTGGCTTGTACAGTGATGGAAGCTGAGAAGCTCCCAAATATGCTGTCTGCAGGCTGGAGACCCAGAAAAGTGGTGCTGCAGTTCCAGTCCAAGTGCCAAGGCCCGAGAGCCAGGGGAGCTGATGATGTGAGTCCCAGTTCAAAGGTGAGAGGAGATGGCATGAGATGCCCCAGTCCTGGCAGGTGGGCAGGAGGGGAATGATTCTTCCCTTCCTCTGTCTTTACACTCTCAGGTAGATTAGATGGTGCCCATCCCCAGTGGAGGGCAACTTTACTGAATCCAGTAAAGATGCTAACTTTATCCAGATACATCCTTACTGGTCCATCCAGAAATAGCGTTTGATATGGGCACCCGTGCCTGCATATGGGGGTCCAGTCCTGCCTTTCTTCCTGGAGGTAGACCTGCCCCTGAGAGGACTTACCTGCCTGCTGACTCGGAAAGGCCTGGCTGCAGAGGGGTATGGAGAGGGATGGGGCTCAGGCATGGCCCCTCATCCCATGCCTCAGGCAGGGGTCTGCGGCTCGCTGGGACTTAGGATCCTGGGGCCTTTGCTGGCGACTTTGGCAGTTCTGCAAAGCAGGTAGATTTATGGAAGGCACCATTCATCAGAGGGTATTTATGGCCATTTCCCTGGATTCTAATGTTCCATTTTTATTTTCTTAGTAGGCATTTATTACTCCTCCCTCTCCGTCATTTCTATGATAAAAATGGGACTATTAACTTGGAGTAGTTTGAGCTCTGATATCCTCATAAATAACAGAGATATTCACTACGACGGGGCTTCCAGACCACCCCTCTCTGTTCCATTTCTATCCTGGTCCATTTTAGCAAATCCCAAAGTAGAGAAGATTTGCATTTTGCCTTCTAGTGTAACATCACCACAGTAGGCATTTTTCAAAGAATCTAAGTCACTGGGTGGTGCCTGTAGCTCAAGGAGTAGGGCGCCGGCCCCATATGCCAGGGGTGGTGGGTTCAAACCCAGCCCTGGCCAAAAGAAAAAAAAAAAAAAAAAAAAAACAGAAAAAAAAAAGGATCTAAGTCACCTTTTACTTTTTTTACTGTTTCCTTTAAAGTCGATGTTTCTTTCTCTTTGCAGGGCAGGGAAATTAAACCACAACATCGGCATTTCCCGCAACTTTGGAGTGTTGTTCCAGGCTTCAGGTTGACATTGACCTTGAGAAGTGCAGCTCCACGGGTCAGAAACAGGAGTCTGTGCAGCTCCCGCAGTGCCTCCTGGGTCTCAAATCCGTTTGCTCCTGTTGATTCCTCTAACTTTTTACTGGCAGCTGAGTGCAAGGCGTGAAGGTAGGCATGAAGCCTCCTCTGACATTGGGGGGGAAGTATCTGCTTTCTCTGTAGCTCCCTTGATTCCTGATCTCAGAAATCCTGAAGTGCGGAAAAGTCAAAACTCCTCCCCAGCCCTTGGCTCAGCAGCACTACTCAGGATGCAGGAAGGATGCAGATAGCGCATCCAGCCCCATCTCCGGCCTCTTCGCTGCTGCACAAACCAAGCCACAGGCTCCCCTCGCCCCCATCTCCTCACCTCACCAGCTTGCTCTCTCCTGCACATTAACAGCCAGTGAGAGAGGAAAGAAACTCTGGAAAGAACCCAAAGTGCCCATTAGATGATTGTTATTGTGTCGCTGCCTGTTGCAACGATATAAATCTGAGATCTTAATAAAATCCAACATTTTCCAATTAGCTGCTGCTTAATTAGCATCATGAATATTCAGAGACCTCATACCCTCCCCCTCCCCCTCCAGGCTGCTGGGTCAGAGGTCAGAGCGCATGGGTGACACCCTGTGGGGTGGGAGTGGAAACCACTTCCCTCAGTCTCCTCTTCCGTCTTCTCCACCTCCTTTGAGGCTGGGCTACGTGGGAACCCTGAGACCCCAGCCTCTCCTTCTCTTCCAGAAGCTGGAGGCTCAGCCATCAGATCACCCCATCTGGGGAAATGCGGGGTGCCCAATGTACAGTAAGGTTTCCATACTTGCCATGAAGCCGATGAGGATAAGGATGATTACTTCTGTGAAAGGCCTGCCCTGAGGACTAGATTACGGGACTTTTAAGCACAGACTATCAGAGCAATTAGAAGTCTGATCGATCCCTCCCTCTTCCATACCTCCCTTCCCCTCCCTCCCTTCCGCCTTCATTTAAAAAAAAATATTAACAACAGAACCTTCCTTCAGAATTACCTTCTCTGGAGCCTCCGTGTATAGAGCAGGTAAAAAACAACACAGTCTCAGCTCATCTGCTGTCCACCCTCCCTTCGGATCACCTTGAGGTTACCTTCTGGAAATCTAGGGAACACACTTTGCAAAACATTGATTCTAGTTGTTTTATTCTATTTTTCCCTGTTTTTTCCCCCAGGAAAGAAAGTGGAGGGCCCGGGAGGGAAGGTGAATCACCTTAGATGGACAAGCCCAACAGAAGCAGGAGGACGGGAAGTCCGGCTTTCTGCCAGTGAATGGGGAGACCTGACAGAAATGCGGGCATTGAAGGGCTCCTGCCCAGAGGGAGGGGAAACTCTCTCCTAACAGCTCAGGAGTGCTGTCTCCGCTCCTGACTGAGGCAGGAGAGGAGAGGAAAATGTCCACACTTTGCCCTCAAAGCCCCTTCCCCGGCCTCCTCTCACCCCTCTAAGGGTTGAATATGTTGCACTGGCTGTAATTTGGGCTTAGCTTGGAGGTAATTTCCTGGTGGTGCCTGCAGCTTCTTAATGCAGGCTGTCAAAATGATGTAGAATTGTGCTCTGCCAGCCGCCTGGCTGACTTTATTCAGATACATCTAATGTGACAATTTTGTCAAAGCTTGTTTTAAGGAGCTGTTTTGACTGGGTGTTAATGCAACCTTCTTAATCAGCCAATTTCTGCATCCTATCCCCCCATACCAGGAACCAGAAGATGATAATATTTCAGGGGGTAAATATTTCTGGCCTTGTATTCCTTGTGTTGGAGTGACCTGGCCATCCCAGAGGCAGGCAGTAGGACTATGGACTGAGCTCCACCTGACCACCTTGCCTTCCAAGTCCTGCAGTGACACCGGGCTCGTAGGTTCAGCAGCTGAACAGAGAAGGGCACACTGCAAGCTGAGCAGGAAGCTCTGGGACAGTGTGCTAATGAGGGAGACTTATGGGGCCTCAGAGGCACTTTTTAAGAGCACGGGCAGGAGAGGGCTCAGATGCTCCGGCAATGCAATGTGTTAGTTCATCACAGACCCTTCAGGCTGAGAGGTCCCCAGGCTTGGGCTGAGGGTCCTACTGATAGCAGCATTGGGCGGGGAGAGCAAGAACGGGGTCCTGGGTGGGCAGATGTGCATTAGAATCTCAGACAATTCCACTCTTGGGTGACTCACCCAACTCAGCTGAGTTCCCTTTGGCCCGTCTGAAAATGAGAATATTGATCCTCACAGGGTGGCCTCGAGAATTCAATAGAGCGCGTAGGTGGAAATGCCTGGGGTATAGGTAGTAAGTAGCCCCCCGCCCCCCATCTTACCATTGCTTCTGGGCAGGACGGAAGGGAAGCCAGACAGAGGGAGCTGCATGAAAGTGCAGAACACATCTCCATCAGCTTCTAATTTCCCTCATGCGCAGAGTTGTTTATAAACACCCCTGCTAGGTTTTTAAGTTCTATGTGGGTGGGAGTGGGAATTTATTATTTCATATATTAATATATTCTAAGGACCTCATATATTCCTGTAGAATCCTTGGTGCCTTATTTAGTATGAGAAAGTTCTCATGCTTGGCATTTAATCAAGATTTTTATCTTCCATCATTTAAACCGATTTCTCTAAATATTGGATTTTGTCTTCTGAGGGAAGCAGAAAAGGAATGAATAGCTGGCTACCAGTTGAGCTCCTATTCCGTGCCAGTCCTCTGCAGGCACTGTGCCTGCGTCACCCATAACTCAGGCACAGGAGGTGGTGAGTGACCCACGTGCATGTGAGCCCTTGGCTTTTAGCACCAAAGTTTGCCCGACATAGCCTTGCTGACCAGGAAGGCACTGCGTGTAAGAAGCCTTCACAATTCCATGCTGACAGATTAGCAGCTGATGTTCTATGTCTGGGCCTGAGAGGTGTGGAGGTGGCAGGTGGTGGTCTCCAGATCATCTGTTGGCTTCAAGAATGCACAGGGGCTCTGAGGTTTCCGATGCTCTTTGCCTGGCTTTGGGACTTCCCACTTCATTTGCATCTCAAAATGTCATCTCCTTTCTTTATGCCGCTGGTTATTGATATTTATTTTTAACTTGCATGTGACTTAGATGAATCAGAGCTATCTCCACCAGCTGCAGATGGGCCGAATTGGGGCATTATGGGGTTTGCGTCCCTGTCCTTTTGGGGCTCCTCCCTGGTCATGGGCAGTTGAATGGCTCAGAGGAGTCTAACTTCTTATCCTGCTCCCAGAACCTGTTGATAGAGCCCCAAGATGGTCTGTGATCTTGGCTGAATGTTCCTTTCCCCTGCACCCCCTTTGTTTGGGCCCCTGGGAACATCTGTGCTGCTGAAGGCTCTTTATTTGTCTTTGTAAGACAAGAGTTAAAAATAAAAATCAATAGTGGCCAGATAACCAAGGGAAGATTAACCCTACCTTTGTAAATGCTATGAATGCAATGTGGAACCCTGACCAGTGGGACAGGCGTGGGTTAGTGCCCTTCTGCCAGTTCTGGGAACAAGGCCTGATAAGAGCACTCCTGGGGATCCAGGCATCCCTATCCCCTCAACCTCTTGAGGCTATGCCCCAGGACTAAGGCCGTGCCCCTCCCCTGGCATCATCCATAGACTCCTTAGCTCAGGGCACTGCTGCAGAATTTGGCCACATGCCAATTTCCCGGGAGGAGAATAAAGGGTCTGTGATGCTGCGTAGAGAGTGAGGGTAGTTACAGGAGGGCTTGGGAGGCTGCTTTGGGCTCTCCTGAGGGGGCTTCAGGAACCTCTTCTGGGTTGGCTATGGAGAGGTGAGTAAGAGGCAGCCTTCCTGGAGGCTCTGAAATGTCACAGTCAGAAGGAGCTGGGAGGCACGGTCGTGGCTGAGCGCCCAGTCTTAGAGAAGTGCCTTCTTCCCTGAACACCACGGTATTGTGTTTACTTTGGTCCACTAGGGTCTGCTGGCCTCCCCTGGGGACCACGGATGAGACTCCCCCCTTCTTCAAAGCTTGCTTGAGTGTTCCCTTCCCAATGAGGGGCCCCCTTGCACACACTTCTGACTACTCCTGCCTATCTCTATTTTTCCCTCATTCCCTCATCGCACTACCCACTTCTTAACGCACCATACCGTTTATGTGTTAATGTGTATTATTCACCACCTGTCTCCTCCTACTAGAAGGGACGCTATGTGAGGGTGGGGATTGCAGACCCTAGTCATACAACACACAAATAATACACGGAAGACACCAGGAACACACGCCCGGAGGGAGGGGCAATGGGAACAGGAATTTATACTGAGCAGGATAACCAAATATGAATATTTAACAAGCTATAGGAGGAGTCATGAATATTTATGAAAGGAGAACCGTGTATGCTCAGTTGAGCTTTTTGCCCCTTTGAGGGGTCCATGTTCAGAAATGGCAGAGGATATGAAAAGCTCTCTCTGATCATGCTCCATTGGCTGGTTGAAATCACTCCATGGTTGGTGGTCTCTTATCAGGAAAGAGCCCTGGTTAGTCATAGTGCTGAAAGCAAAAGTAGGGAGGAGTAGATGATGAGATTGGTTTCAGATTAGCCCTTAAAGGAAAAAGCCCAGTGACTATTAGCAAAGGAGGGGGTGTAATGAGGTGTGTCTGACCTCTCATCCTTTCACGGTTGGGAACTCAGTTTTCAGGTGTCCCTTGTCCAATGAGGGGTTAATTCCGATGCAGCAGGCCTAGAATTTTATTCCAGTTTACACACTCAATCCATTCTTATGTAATGAACGGGGGTGGGAAGCCAAAGTGAGTTTTCCTTCTTTCTTGGCCTACTCTATGAAAAAGGCACTAAAGATTAAGAAGGATCAAAAGGGCAGGGAGCAAAACATCCAGCCTACGGGACCCTGACCCACAGGCAGGAGAGCATGTAGCTGATGGAGCAACAGCATGGGTGGTGCCCAGAGACGTCGTGCCCAGTGAAAGAAGCCAGTCGCAGGAGGTTGTGTGCCGTAAACGCCATTTACTCACTATATTGGAAAAGACAAAATTATAGTGATGGAAAACAAATGATTGTGGGGGTTACGGACTAGGTGAGGCTGGAGAATGAAGGGGTATCGCGAGAGAGTTTTTTGGGCTGATGGAGCTGTTACAGGATTCCATACACACGTATTAATTCACAGAGCTATAGACACACAGAGAAGATGACTCTTCTCTTTTGCTCTACAAAAAATTTGAAGTAAAAAGAAAATTGTTTAGGGCGGCGCCTGTGGCTCAAGGAGTAGGGCACTGGCCCCATATGCTGGAGGTGGTGGGTTCCAACCCAGCCCCAGCCAAAAATGGCAAAAAAAAAAGGGGGGGGGGGAGGGGAGAGGCAGAATTTATCCAGAGGCACAAGTTCTGGGGTGGTCCACATGTGGAGCATGAACCCTGCTGAAGGGTCTGTCCTGCAGAAGCTGCTCCCCGCCTGTCTCGCTCAGAGTGTGTGAGGCCCTGCATTTGTGAATGGGCGCTGAGGATAGGTTTCTCTCTTTATGTACACACAGCAGATATAATGCACGGCTGTCTGTGTGCACTTTTAAAAGGACAGTAGGCTTTTCATACAGAGCAATACCACTTTGGGAACCCATTTACTGTGATAAGGAGAAAATACACCCTGAATAGAATTTTCTTTGCAAATCCCTTTTCCTGGCCTCAGACCCAGTTATGGATTTCCTGCTGTTAATAGATTTCAGCTCCTTCACTGTCCTCCTCCCCCAACCATTCTCCTGCGGTGGCTGTGCCCTCTGCCTCCTGACAGCTCTCTCCCACTCTAGGATCTGCACTTGACACTCACTACTGGGCCCCAGCTTAGCCTGCAAGCCAGAAGGAGCAGAGCAAGCGAACGCCACTGACTGGAAATATTTCCCTCAGGGCTGCTGCTGAGCAGGAAGTGCCCTTTTATGGAAAGCAACTGTCCCCCCAGGGCAGCAGGGTAGGTGACCTCACTGTTACTTTTCCTTTTCTACCACTTTGTGTTTATTCTTTTGCTCATAAGCCCCACACACATTGAGTATCTTCATGTGTCTGTCACCGGGGTACAGCTGGAGGAGGCAGGCCAGTCCTGCCTTCATGGGGCTCCCTTTCTGGCCTGTTCTCCACATCTCTGCACCCACCTGGACAAGCCACCCCTCCTCCTCTGCCCTCCAGGCCCCATTCCAGGCAGCTGAGCCCTCCTTCAGATCCACCCTCTCTTCCCTGTCCTTGGGCTGGGTCTATGTTCCCTGTTCATCCTCTTTTCTTCCTCATGCACCCCTCTCCTCATACCCTGCTGACACCAGGGTCACCTTTCTCAAAGACTTTGTCGATACACATCTCTGGCTAAGAACATTGACGTTTAAAAGCTGCCTGTGGGGTGAGGGCCTAGCTCTTCTCAGAGTGCTTCATGTCTGAAGCACAGATCTGTTTCTCATCCATCTGCAGCCACTCCCTCACTGCCTCCTACCCTCTGTCTGGGCCTGGGACCACCCTAGAATATGCACCACACATTCTGTTCCACTGCCAGCCCTTACATCATTCCCAGCTCATTCCCCAAGGTCACACGTCACCATCTCTGAGAAATCTGCCCCCTCCCTTCCTTAAGCTGCAATTTCCAGGTAGAATTAATCTTTTCCTCCTCTGTGCCCTTATTATACTTTGTTCCCACTGATACTTTGTTTGGACTGCTGGTATACCAGGGATCATGCCATAACCTTAGATAAGCTCACACAGGGCTTCATTTCATTCCTCTTGGCATTTCCAGCACCTGGCAGGTTCCTAGCACAGAGAAGAAAATATAACGCACACATAGTTTGTTGGACTGAATTGATCTCAATTTCCCAGATATCATCTTCTACAGGGGCTTTGTGTGTGGACCATGAAGGGGGAGGGGGCAGAGGGAGGACAGAACCAAGGCCACTCAGCCCTCCTTGGCTGCAGGTCTCTGGTTAAGCTCATTGCTTTTAGCAGAGGGATCCTGGTCAACTCCCCTCTTCCACCCCCAGCTTTCCTACCTTGAGCCCATGGCCAGCTGCCAGGGACTCAGTTGTGAGTAGGCCAGTGCCCTTTACTGACTCCTCTCTCTCTTAGGGAGTGGTCACAATGGCCTAAGATTTCTCTGAGCTTCTGGTAGCTCCTCCTGGGTCCCCAGGGCCCGGGCATGGGTGGAGTCTGGCAGCAGCAGGTGTAATAGCTTCCTCTCCAGGGAACCCTTGGCTCCCGTTCTGAGATGGTGTGAGTGGAGACGGATCACATGGCTGCCCCCACTCAGACTTTCCACTCCATGTTAGATTGCTTAGGGGAGGGAAAGCCTGATAGTTTGGGAAAACATTTTCTTTAGTTTTTATCAGGAACTTTTAAGTTCTCCTGAACCAGAGAGTTCCAAAATGGAGAGATTTCCTGCTTCTCCTCAATCTGTCTCCAGAACCCAGCCGGCAGTAGAGTGTGATGGGTACTTGCTAGTCCTGGGGCTGTTGGATTTTTTGAGAAAACTAATTTGGGGTCTATTTATATTTTCCCCACCTCTTCCCTAGTTTGTGGCCAGGTCTTGTACGTTCCTTCTCTTGCTTATGCAGATCAGATTTCTATCACCAAAGGACAGACTCCCTTCCTGGCTTTTGTTTTG
Source organism: Otolemur garnettii (assembly GCF_000181295.1). Taxonomy (NCBI): domain Eukaryota; kingdom Metazoa; phylum Chordata; class Mammalia; order Primates; family Galagidae; genus Otolemur; species Otolemur garnettii. Next base: position 7,123,611 of record NW_003852492.1, on the reverse strand, counting down.
AAAATCTGGGCTCCTTGGAAGAATTGGGGTGAAGAGAGCTTCTGAGAGCAGTGATTCCCCATGGTGGGGAGGAGTGGCCAGCCAAGTGATTCCTCACAATGGAGAGTAGACTGTGCATTCTCAGGCCTCAACCTCTCCAGCGAGAAGGCCCTTTGACCTTGCTGTTTGTTTAGGATGGTCATTTGCTAGGATGTCCCCCCCCCCAAGTATTCATAAGACTTGCTTCTTCACACATTTAGATCTCTGCTCAGATGTTGTCTTCTCAAGGAGATCTTTTATGACCATCATCTGAAATGGCAACCTTCCTTAGTTTTTTCTATTTCCCCTGATTTATGTTTCTTCTTAGCATAAGAAATATATGTATTTGATTATTTATTTCTTATGGCTCCCCCTGCTCTTGGAGTTGAAAAGTTCCAGTGGACCAAAGATTTTGTCATTGTGTCTATTTTGGTTCATTCCTAGATCCCCAGTGCCTGGATCAGTTCATGGCATCTATGGTGGTTAATTTTATGTGTCAACTTGGCTCAGCCGTGGTACCCAGATATTTGGTGGCTCATCTGGATGTTGCTGTGAAGGTACTTTTTAGATGAGATTAACATGGAAATCAGTAGACTTTAGGTAAGGCAGATCACTCTCTAGAATGTGTATGAGTCTCATCCTCTCAGGTGGATGACTTAAGAGAAAAAGATTTAACTTCCCCCAAAGAAGAGGGAATGTTGACAGCAGACTGCCTTTGGCCTTGACCTACAATATCAACATCTTCCCTAGCCTGTGGCTTCCCTAGCTACAGACTTTAGACTTGTCAGTTCCAACCTCCTGAACTAATTCCTTAAAATAAATAGAAAAGAAAAGAAATCTCTCTGTGTCCATATACGTGCATGCAAATACACACAACACTCCCTCTCTCACTCAAACACAGATCCTATTCTGCTTATCTGGAGAACACTGGCTAACACAACAGCCAATAAATATTTGTTAGTAAATGAATGCTGTGTGACAACTGAGGAAGGAATGGCTTTATTGTGTTTCTAAGAGACTATTCTAGACCCTCGGACTCCCAAGAAAGTCCTTCTAGCTATAGTACAACCTGCCTTTAAAGATCATGGTGTGTGGACTCTGAAGGTATCAGAGGTGACCATCATAGACTTGGGAATAGAAGCTCTTTTCCCACCTAGGGTTCTTTCCCAGATTCTTTTTTTTTGTTTTTGTTTTTTGAGACAGAACCTCAAGCTGTCTGTCGCCCTGGGTAGAGTGCCGTGGCATCACCTGGCAGCAACCTCTAACTCCTGGGCTCAAGCGAGTCTCCTGCCTCCACCTCCCAAGTAGCTGGGAACACAGGCGCCTGCCACAACGCCCGGCTGTTTTTTTTTTTTTTTTTTTTGGTTGCAGCCATCATTGTTGTTTTGGTGGGCCTGGGCTGGATTTGAACCCGCCACCTTAGGTGTATGTGGCTGGCGCCTTAGCCACTTGAGCCACAGGCGCCGAGCCTTTCCCAGATTCTTGAGTGAGGTTGAGGTAGCAGTAGAAAAGGGTCTGGGATAATAATAATGACTTGGAGTCAATTCACATTGATTTTTAAAGATGGAAGTATTATGACATTTCTTGAGTACCCAGGTTTGTTATCTTTCCAAGTTTTGGATGATAGTTCTCCTGATTATGGCCACCCATGGCCTCTCTCCTATCAGTTATCATAATGTTTGACCTGTAGCCCCTCTATTGGAAGCCTCATTCATTTTTCATTCATCAAAGATTTCCTGACCACTCCTGCTATGTTCTAGGAACCACGTTATTGCTAGGGATATTTATTACTTATCTTAGCTACATAGCATATTATCCCAAAACTTAGCAGTTTAAAGCAACCATACCTATACCTTACCTCTCATGGTATTTGTGTTTCAGGAATCTGGGAGTGGCTTGGCTAGGTAGTCCTGGATTGAATTCTCTCCTGGGGCTGTAATAAAATGTCGGCCTGGGCTGCAGTTAACTGAAGGCTTGACTGAGGCTGGAACACATGCTTCCAAAGGGGCTTATTCTCATGGCAAGGTGGTGTTGGCTCTTGGCAGGAGTTCCCAGCTCCTCTCTACACTGACCCCTCCACAGGGCTGCTAAAGTGTCCTCCAAGATCTCTCCCAAGTGAGTAATCCAGGAGACCAAGGCACAATGACTTCACGGTCTGGCAATGGAAGTTTTACACCATTGTGTCCACAGAACTCCATTGGTAACACCTGTCAGCCTTAGGGTGCCGATGATATAAAGGCATGTGAGTACTGGATGGTCTGGACCATTGTGGGCCACCTTATAGTCTACCTGCCTGAGCCAACAAAGATGAGTAAGGTGAACACATTCTCTGTAGTGCTCACAGTTTGCAAATAAGTTGGTGTGGCCTGGGCTACGCGTATGTCAACATCATCTGCAGGTGACCAGTCCTGCCGAGGAAGCCCCTTATCTCCAATATCACCACTGCTACCCCGGCCTCTTCTCATCATGATAGCCTGTTAATAACTATTAAGCCCACAACATTATACCCTGTGTCTGGGCATGTTCTATGCCTTGGTCGTTTTGTGGGTGAGCATGTACAAATGATCTCATGGCACAGAAAGACTCCTGAAAAAATGAACAGGCCCATGAGGGCAAAGAATAAATCACAGATGAGGGGCTTGATTCCTGAAACAGGTGCAGACACACTTAGCGGCATTGTCCCCGATCATTTCGTCAGGCCCATCTCATTGGCACATTCCCTTGGTTCCTTGGTGCTGGTCAGTTGTCTTGTATTTGTTTGCACTTCTTTCCTAGTAGCCTGTGTCCTTTGAGGTCAAGGAGTGAGTCTTCTGTCTCTGGGCTGTGTCTCTTGACTTCTAAATTCAGCACAGCAGTGGATACTCAGACCAGGCCCTGAAACGGCTGATTGATACTGTCCTCACTCCATGTTCAAGGACCACGAGCTTTCCCTGCTGTGTCCCCAGGCCGGTCACGATAGCTCTGTCAGGAGTGGAGTTTCTGGAGGGCAGGGCCTCAGTCTGTCTTCTTCACTTTGCTTAAAACAGCACCTGCTGAAAACGGCTTAACAAACATTTATTAAATGAGTGGATGAGTGAACACCTGGCACAAAGTCGTGTGGAATCAGCACTCAGATGAGTTAACAAGTCCCGGGTAACCACAGCTTCAGCCTTGTGCTCTTCTTCTGGATCCCTGAAAACATCAAAACTACCTGTCATCTCTCGTGGATGTCATTTTGCCTTCCTAGACCTGCAGTCCCTAATCCTTGGGCCATGGACCAGTACCAATCTGCGACCTGTTGGGACCTGGGCCACACAGCAGGAGGTAAGGTGGCAGCCTGGATGCTTCATCTGTATTTACAGCCCTTCCCCATTGCTCACATCACCACCTGGTCGCCGTCCACTGTCAGATCACCAGCAGCGTGATTCTCGCAGGAGCATAAAACCTACTGCACACTGCACAAGCGAGGGATCTAGGTTTCGTGCTCCTTCTGAGTGACAGCAACCAAAACAAGATTACAGAGTAGACTGGACATGAGCAACACTCTTCATCTGTCACTGTCTCCAATCACACCCAGATGGGATCGTCTAGCTGGAGGAAAACAAGCTCAGGGCTCCCACTGAGTCTGCATTATGGTGAGTTGTATAATAATTTCATTATCCAGGGTGGCTGTGTGATTGAATCATCCCCAAACCATCCCTCCCCACTGGTCCATGGAAAAATTGTCTTCTAGGAAATTGGTCCCTGGAGCCAAAAGGGTTGAAGACTGCTGTCTTAAAGCATTGTCATCTGAGGGTAAGAAAGAGGAGGTGATGGGTTGCAAAGACTTGTGGGCTCCAAACCCTGGCTATGGACATTGTTATCTTAGAGTGTGGACGTAGGAAATGACTGCTTCTATCTGTGGATACGGTGCTGAAACAGGGCTGGTCCCTGAGAGTGGGATGGGGTGCAGACATTGGGAAGAGCTGGTGTTCTTCAGGCTTTGGGTGGGATCTTGTACAGCCTGAGGAGCAAAGCATGTGAGGGTGTATCATTAGCCTATGATTAATATATAATCATATAATAGTCGCTAGGCTGAGCAATGTTAATGCAACACTAGGCTAGAAATAACACCATTTGAAGGTTTCCACAGCATCAGCAATTTGGTTTCTTGTACTGTCAGCTCAGGTGAGAGCTGTGGACCCCGACGACCGTTGGAAGCACAGATTCCAAACACGTCCCTGTGGGGGTCCCAACTTGGCCTGAGGCATGGGCTCCTAGGGGAAGCTTCTGGATTTTCCTGCTCCCTTGTTCTCACCCTCCTTCTGTGCACAAGTCGGGAGAAGATGGATTTCTGTGAGCTCCAGGTCTGGTCTCTCTTCCTCAATCAGTGGCCTAGGACTTTCTCTCTTTCCTTCTGGGGAACTGTCCTGATCTATGGGTGCCTGGCTGGGGCCCCAGACTCTGCACCTGAAGAAGAAATGTTTCTCTTTCATGTTGTGTTTTGCACTTCTTTCACAAGCAGATGTGGACCTGGAGAGAGGAAGGAAGGAAGGGAGGGGACGGAAAGGAGAGGAAGGAAGGGAGGGAGGGGAAGGAAGGAAGGAAGGAAGGGAGGGAGGGGAAGGAAGGAAGGGAGGGGAAGGAAGAAAGGAAGGAAGGAAGGAAAGAAGGGAGAGAGGGAGGGGAAGGAAGGAAGGAAGGGAGGGGAAGGAAAGAAGGAAGGAAGGAAGGAAAGAAGGAAGGAAGGAAGGAAGAAAGGAAGGAAGGAAGGAAGGAAGGAAGGAAGGAAGGACCGACCTCTGTCTCTAGTCTGGCCAGAGGAGACCTCTGCATGTTTAAGCTTCTCACTGGGGACCATTTTGGAGTTCTCAGGACACACTTCAAGAGTATGCTTTGGCCTGAGTTTGCCCGCCCCCCATCTCTCTGTTCTGGAACTTTGCAGGGGTAGAGATGGGGACCAAGAGTGGCTGGGGCAGACAGGATTTAGGGGCACAGGGCTCTGGGTCCCCGGGTAAGCATTGCCTTCTTGGTTCACATCACTCATGCATAAGAACAGGTGACTCCCCGTTGTTCTAGGATGCGTAGGCCTCTGGAGGTGAGGGATGGGTGGTTGGACGTATGCAAGACCCTACAACTTACAAATATTTTGCATTTCCAGTTTTTGACAGTTGTTCAAGGAAATGGCTCCCGTGAGAAGGAAGCGATATTTCTGCATAGTCTTTGGAGTGGAGCCAATGGTGTGTACAAAGGAGGAGCAGTGACCTGACAGTAAGTGAAGAGATAGTTCCTGGAGGATGTGAGGGACAGAGAAGGGAACCGGGCAGACTCGGAGGCTGACCAGGGTCAACCCGCTGATTCACACAGACTATATCCTTGTGTCTGCTCTGCCCCATGACAGTCCCCCTGCCGGCCCTGCCATCCGCATCTCCCTTAGTTCCCTGGTGCCCAAGTCCCCCTTCCTGACTAAATCTTCCTTTTCAGCAGTTTCTGACCACATGAACTGCTCTCCTGGCTTTATCGTAAAATGTGACCCTTTCTTTACTGGCCTGGCTCGTTGCCTACTTTATTAATAAGAACCAATTTGGTTGTTGTTCATACAGCAAATCAAGAAAATGCATGAGTCCAGCCTAGTGAGCAGGGAGCCACTGGACTCTGGTCTTCTCAGGTCAGGCCAGGAAGGGACACCCACCAGGGACCGGGGACCCGCAGTGCCCACTGTGGGTTTTGCTGTTCTAGCATCTAATGTGTCCAGACAGAGACAGATTCTCTGGGACCTGTTGCTGTCGTTTTTTCCTTCTTGGCCAGCGTAGCTATTTTCTTGGGCCAATTCCACTCTGAAAAGAATCACCACCTGCTCTTTCAGGGTGGGAAGAAAAGGCAGCTATGGTAGGGAGAGGGAAGGGAGGAGGCGGAAAGCTAGTTAGAAGAGGGCTCTGCAGAGTTCCCCAGAGCACTTCTCTTGCGGGTTTGGTGACACTGGAGGGTCGAGGGTTGCAGAGTATATAGGAGTCAGAATTTCTGGCTTAGAAGGGAAGAAACAAAAATGACAAGAAGATGGGAGATCCACAAGGCAGGTGGCACCCTGCCCTGATGTCACTCTCCTGGGCAGAGAATTGAGGCATCAGGTCACTGTGGCCTTGTCCCTCCTTGGCAAAGTACAAGATAGTCAGGTCACCTGGCAGACCCCTGGGCTGTGTCTCTTCTCTCCAGGCAAGGCCAGCTTTGATCTTTTCTGCCCCTGCTTTCTGGGGTCAGGCTCATGGTATGCTTACAGGGCTGTGGTGCCACTGACACACAGCCCCTGACACACTCCTCCTTGCAGCCAGGGAGGAAGGAGGCTTCCCTCCAGGTTGGTTGAGGAAAGGGTGCCAGATGCTACTGCCTCCTGAGAGATGCTAAGGAGAACCGCAGAGCCTTTGAAGCAGAGGGGCACTGTCAGCAGACGCCTTCCCTCCGTGGAACCCCTGGGGCCCCTGGGACACAAGGCAGAATCCACTGACACCTGAAGAGCAGCACTGTTGGTGGCTATGATAAAGAACGTGCCCTGTGGCTTTGTGTTGCTTAATTAATAAGCCTGGTATTAATCTCCAAACACCTGCAAGCCCAAGCAGTTCCTCCTGTGACCATGTGCCATCTTGGTGGGAGTCTGCTTGGCCCTGGCTCCGGCTTGGCTGGTAGGGAAGAAAGTCAGCTGCATTGGGAACCGACCGTCTTTCCCATGACCCCATTCTGTCCACTTCTTGTTCTCTGGGAATGCCGTAATACGTGTGCTATTTTATTCTCCCTGCAGCCATGTCCCCCCAGGCCTCTGCTGGGCTGCCTGGGCACCTCCCCTGTGCTGCTGTCTGAGTTCTGGCTGCTGTTGCTCATGGCTGCACCCTCCCTTGCAGGGAAATGCTTGACGCAGGTCATAGCAGCCAGCCCCCTTCCTCAAGGTGAGATGAAGCTGGGGTGCCATTCATGCTTGGGGACTCCAGGGAGGGCAGAAGAAAGCTAGACTTCAGGTAAAACCACATGTTTCCTGGGCTTCTTCCCCTCCCATCCTGCTCTCCTCACTTCCTTAGGGTCCCTCCTGGGAGCCCTCCCTCCATAAATCCTGAGCATGTGAACCTCCATCTCAGCTCAGCAGCTGGGAGCCCCACCTGAGACAAATAGCTCACTCCAGTTGTGAGAGTGTGCATGTGTGTGCATACGGAGAAGGAAATGTGGGATGAGAATCAGGGGAATTCAGTCGATCACACACTATGTGAAGCTTAGACCCTGCAGGAGGGGAGCCAGGAGCACCTCCCAGGAGAGGGCATGTCCCCTGAGTCTGGAGGGGTGAGGGACAAAAACTGCAAAGGGGAGGGGTCCAGTGGGAGTAAGCAAACCAACTGAGTCCTGGAGAGAGGGTGTGAGTTCTGTGGTGAGCTGGGAGCCAGGACTCAGCTCCACCCGTCTCACTCCAAAGACTGCCTTTATGTGCATGTCTCTCTCCCTGGCACTGGATTCACTGGGTAGTGACCAGGACTCTGCCACTCTGTCCAGGCCTCGGTTCACCCGTTGGCCTGACTTCCTTGTCTCCTGGGTCACTGTGCTGTAGTGCCTAGCACAGTGCCCGGTGAAATGGTCTGCACTCATTAAATGTCTGTTGAATGAAGCTGACGCTGTAACTGCTCTTAGCCCAGCTTGCACCTTATAAGTCAGGGAAGGAAAAAGTCTCCACTCAAGATAGTTCAACCCTAAAGGGATTCAATACAGAAATTTCAGGGCTTACATGGTCTGTGGAAGAGGAGAGCAAGTAGGTCTGGGGTCAAGGCTACTGGGATGACTCCCAGAACAACACAGAATTAGGGGAGCTGGGCAGGTGCAAATGCTCACACCTGTAATTCCAGCACTTGGGGAGGCCAAGGTGGAAGGATCCATTCGAGGTCAGGAGTTTGAGACCAACCTGAGCAATACAGTGAGATCTAGTCTCTACAAACAAACAAACTAAGAACACTAAAAAGTTAGGCGAGCATGGTGGTGCATGCTACTTGGGAGGCTGAGGCAGGAGAATTATGTGAACTCTGAGGTTGCTGTGAGCTATGTTATGATGATGCCACTGACTATAGTTGGGGTGACAAAGCGAGACTCT
>NW_003852492.1:7110883-7115496 GCF_000181295.1 Otolemur garnettii | reverse complement strand
AAAAAAAAAAAAAAAAAAAAGAAAAAAGAAAAAGAAAAAAAGAGAAAGCCATAACTCTAAGACTGCCATCAAGGTTGGAGTTGCCCTGACCCTTGAAAAGCTTCTAGAAACCTGCAGATGAGAGAAGTGACCATGGAATCCAGGGATCTGGCTGTCAGATGAAGAGTCTGTTGCTACCATTTTTGAAATTTGGAAAATGAAGAGTGAACACTGGGAACTCCTGCAAGCCTGTTGTGACCTTGAAAACTGCCAAAAGCCAGGGCTGCAGGAAGAGCACTGGCCCTCCTGTCTGTCTTCCACATCTTGTGTGAGTGCATGCAATTGATGGCGTCTAATCCACATCCGGAGACATAGCTGCAGGCTGGTTTGGGAATGCTCTGTCTTTTCAAATACAGATGTTTGGGGGTGGGGTGGGGTGGGAATGGCAGGCAAGAGGAGAGAGCCAGCCACAGGAATTCCCAGAGTCTTCTCCTTCAGACCCAGCTGCCCTTGCTCTGGCCTGCGAGGGACTGCCACAGGGCAAATCTTCCTCAGTCCAAGCAGTTATGGCTACTGAGTGGGGGGCTTGGGAGTGAAGTTCATGGACTGCACACCCTCAAGGAAAGGTTGGAAAAGCTCTATGTGAGTGAAAGGTGGAAACAGATAACAGAGAAAACTCAAACAATGCACATGGAGCTTGTGAGGACAGAGATGTCACTCTCTTGTGCCTCTGTTGCCTAGGCTAGAGGGCAGTGGTATCAGCCTAGCTCACAGCAACCTCAAACTCCTGGTTTCAAGCGATCCTCCTGCTTCAGCTTCCCAAGTAGCAAAGACTATGGGTGCCTACCACAGCGCCTGCCTAGTTTTCCTATTTTTATTTCGGATGGGGTCTTGCTCTTGCTTAGGCTGGTCTGGAACTCCAAAGCTCAAGGGATCTCCTGCCTCAGTCTCCCAGAGTGCTAGGATCTTAAGTGTGAGCCAAAGTCACACCAGTGCTAGAGCCAAAGTCTGGGGCCTTTTATGTGGAGACACCATGCACAGCACTGCTGACAGCCCTCTCAGACCCAGTGTCTATTGTCATCTGCTATAATTCTATTGAATTGCCTAGCAAGGCCCAAGAACTTCCCTACTAGGGAAAATTAAGAGAGTAAAACTAGAGACAAAACTCCAACTGGGCTTCTTCCATAGACTGCAGATACTTTGCCAAGACCTTCCTTTTTTTGCAGGCGAGGCCACAGTGCCTTGCAGCTCCCCGAGGGTGGGAACTGCCCCCAGGGTCTCCCTCTTGGCCTCTGCAGAGTCCCACATCGAGAACTCAGAGGATACACATTAGACAGTGGCTCTTCCTTAGGCAGTTCAGAGGAATGACCAACATTTATAGTCTAAATGGCTTTCCTTCTCCTGCACTCTGGAGGATGTTTTGGGGAGGGAGATTTTGATAGTTTGGGAGAACTTTAGAGCTGTTGGGCCAGAGAACAGGATGCACAGTGGAGTCCTCCATCACCATGGTCCCCGTGAACATGTTCAGGATGAGGACAGTCCCTTGTTGAGAATGGCATTAGGAAATTTGGGCAGGCAGGGGATGACTTAATAATCTCTTGGGGCTTTTCTCCTAATGTGCCTTAGTCTCATAACTTGACCTAAAGATGGGCCTGGCATGAGGCTACTGGCCTGGGACTACATAGATTAACTTGACCAGGGGGTATGTGACAGTGTAGTCTGAAGTCTTGGGCACCTGCTTGGGCCATATTGGGCGAGGGATCCCATTCTGCCTTCTCTCTCTTCTATGCTTGATGTTCTCTCCGCGCCCCACATCTGTGCCGCAGGAGAGTGTGCTGGTGGCTGTCTCTCTGTGCTGGCATCTGTAAGCCTTGGCACCTCATTTCCAATTATTTGGGGCCTCAGGTGCAGATGTACTCCAAGCTCCTCTGAGGACGGAGGTGTTGAGAGAACCCAGCTGAGTTATAATGGGCTCTAGTGCAGAAGCGGTTGGGCGGTTCTCCAACACCCTGAAGAGGTTGTCAGGCAGGTCATGTCCCAGAAGAGGGCGCTCCAGAGTCCTACACAACTGGCTGAAGGGCCCCTGCTCTCAGGTATGGGCAGGTGTGCCACCGACACACATTGTGAATGACAGGCAGGGCATATCCCTGAGTGTGGAGCTGGGAGGGCAGCTGGACGGGAGCTAGATGTGTGAGTGCTTTCTGTACCCCCCAAAGGGTCCTTGTCTTGTACTCAATGACATGTGTATGTCCCCTGTGGGTATGTGCTCTTCTGGCACATATATGTAGACATGCATATGAGTGGCTGCGTGAAATAATTTGTGTGTCTACATGTGATGCCTCTGTGTGGCCCAGAGCATCTTGTGCACCTGCTAATCCTTACCCTTCATGAGTGTGTGTGTGTGTGAGTGTGTGTGTGTGCACATTCAAACGTTGTGGGGCAGGTCTCTCTGCTGGCCTTTGCCTTGGGCCTTTGGCTTCTAGAGGGTGAGTATAAATTTGTCCTCCCTGTTTCAGGGTCGATGGCATTGATCCAGGAGGAGTGAAGAATCAATTGTAATTTGGTTGGAGGGCCTGGCGCCAGAGTGTGTGAAGAGTAATTAGAGGGATACCAGCTGATGCAGAGGGCTGGGCCCGTGTCCCAGGGTAGGGGCTGGTGGCCCATAGGCAGACAGGGGAGTGGATAGAGGGAAGCTCACTCGAGGAGGCCCAGGGACTCCTTCTGGGGACATGGGACTCCTAGCCTAGTCTCCTTTCCTCTCTTGGGTTCAGGAGAAGCTCTGAGTGAAGCCCATGAGGACTAGTGGGCACTCCCAGCCAGGTGGCTAATGTTTTGGCCTTGCTGGTCTGCAGGGTGGGGCAGCAGTTCCTGTGGACGCAGTGTCTTTCGCTCCCAGGCATCTCCTATATAGTGATACAACCACGGTTCTCTATTCACAGCTCTGGACTTTCAACACATTTTCACTTTCCTTTTCCTGTTTGAAACTTATATCATAATCATAAGACCAAAGGATGGGAAGCAAGCCCATTTTCCGTCTAAGGAAAGGGAGGCACAAGTGCAAGGCGACTTGCTAAAGTTCTCAGAGTGAGTGAGAGGCAGAACTGGTTGCTGGTCCGGACCGAACTCTGGGCAATTGCAGGAGTTCTCTTCTATGGTGGGGATTGTCGAATGTGCCTGAGGACTGGTACTCGTCTGTGGAGAAGGTGCATGGCATGGGAAGGAAGCAATCCAGGTGGCTTCAGGAGATGGTGCCAGTGCCTGTTAGGGCAGTGGCTCCTCAGGCTGTGCCGTCACCACTGAGAGGCTTTGCAGAGGGCACTTCTCTAGCTCTGGTCCTGATGTTCTAATTCAGTAAGTCTGTGGTGGGTCTGTGGTGATCCCCAGAAGCTGAGATTTTATCATGTGCCACAGGTGACTCTAGTGGTGTAGGACCTGTGTTTGGGAAAAAAGAGCTTTAGCTGGTGGAAGGAAAGCAGAGGAGATGTCAGGACGAGGGTACATGAGTGCTGGGCATCCTGTCTGCCTGGGACAGGAGGGAGAGGAGGTGTTTGATTTGGAGACAGCAGCGCTGTCCCAGCCATGAGTAACAAGGGAAGGTGAGAATGAAAATTCTTTAAAACCCAGGCTTCTCTGAGATTCACTGGGACTTTCCCTCCAATTTAACAGAGACTCCCTAAGATTCTTGCTCCCTGGGAGTTGGAGAAGGGATTGCATCTTTCTTAGGCAGTGGGGTGGGGAGGGTGCAGGTTAAACTGGAGGGAAATGTTATAGGAGATCAGAAAGGAGCAAGGACACCGAGCTGGGAGTGCCTGGGTGCCTTCACTGCACTGCTAATGGTGACAGATTCACAGCCATCGCTATTAAACGCCTGAGATCATTTGCAGCTTCAGGAGCCCAGGGAAAGCACTCTGCCCTAAAGAACCCATCAGCAGGGAGGGGGCTAGCCCAGGGAAGGGGAAGACTAGCAGGCTTCTGGAAAGAAAAGGAAGATTCAGAAAATGTAGGCAATGGGGTTTGAGAGACTCACCTTTCCTGGCCAGTGACTATTCTGCCCTGCGTGGTAGCCAACCAAGGATGAGAGGCATGGGGCTTCCAGAACAAAGGATGTTTGTCTTCCTTGCGTCTGTGAAATGATCGATTTCTGAGCATCAAGGAACCTTCTACAGAAAGCCATATGTTATATTAGGATGAGTCAGGTGGGGGACCGATGAGAGTGTCCTGAGGCCTCCTTTGCTTAATCTGCAGAAAAGTTCCTGGTTTTTATGTTCTGCTCTTTGAAATGGCAGAGGAACCTTCTCTGATCTGTCCTTTAGTCTTTGTTCTCCTACAACAGGGATTCTTTGTTGTTCTTTTTGGACAGAGTCTCACTATGTTACCCTCAGTCGAGTGCCCTGGCGTCACAGATCACAGCAACCTCAAACTCTTGGGCTTAAGCAATTCTCTTGCCTCAGCCTCCCAAGTAGCTGGGACTACAGGTGCCTGCCACAGTGCCTGGCTATTTTGTTGTTGTAGTTGTCTTTGTTATTTGGCCAGCCCAGGCTGGGTTCGAACCTGCCAGCCCTGGTATATGTGGCCGGTGCCCTAACCTCTGAGCTATAGGCACCGAGCCTACAACAGGAATTCTTTTTTTTTTT
>NW_003852492.1:7088399-7110819 GCF_000181295.1 Otolemur garnettii | reverse complement strand
CCCTTTTGAGCCACAGGCGCCACCCCACAACAGGGATTCTTGAGTGTGTCACAGAGTAGGGTTCGGTACTGGAGGGTGGGGTTGAGGGGTGGTGATGGAAGTGCAGAGGGGAAAGGGACTGGTAGGATTAAGGGGAGGGTTTCAGGGCTACGTGAATTATACTTATAAGTTTCTATGAAGTAGTTTGACCTCTCAGCTAGCAATGGACTGAGGAAAGGGTCAAGGGCCATGCCAGGAGGCTCATGGCTGCTGGCCAATTCTCAACCTGTTTCTTCTCTCTCTCTCTCTTTCTTTCTTTCTTCCTTTCTTTCTTTCTTTCCTTCCTTCCTTCTTTCTTTTTTGCAGTTTTTGGCGGGGGCTGGATTTGAACCCACCACCTCCGGCATATGGGGTCAGTGCCCTACTCCTTTGAGCCACAGGCGCCGCCCCTCTCAACCCATTTCTGTCTTCTCTGTGTGATGTCCCAGTCCCAGCTGGCACCTGTGCCCCACCAGCTTCCTGTGTTCATTTTGGTCCTGACTCTTTGTGCAATTACTCATACGTGACCTGGGCTGGGACGCAGAACAAGAAGCCCTAACGCTTGTACGATGCCATGCAGTCCTCACGCTCCTTTTATACTCCCGACGTCATGAGTCTGCACAGGACGTGCTGTGAGAGACAGCACAGTGTCACCGCGAGCATGCAGGCTCTGGAGGCAGGCTGCCTAGGTTCCAGCCCCATTTCTGTCCTTGCCATGGGTGTGATCTCAGGCAAATGCTTTCATTTCTTCTACAAAATGAGGACGGTTACATCATTCCATTTACTGTCGGGAGGACTCAGGATCTAAGCTTTGTAAAGTGCTTAGTACAGGGCTGGGTGTGTGGGCAGCTCAGTCTGTGTCAGTATTATTACTGTGACTGATCCAGGTCAGTAGAATCTGAGACTCAGGTCTCAGGGATAAAACTGGGCAGGGTTGGGAGTTGAACCCAGATCTTGGCTCACAGTTCTGCCACATGGCAGTGCTGCGTCACCGACGCTTCACCTCCCCATCTGGAAGTCCACAGGGCTGGCAGCCAGAGCAGGTGTTGGCTGTATCCACAGCGCCTTTCTCCGGGCACAGTGCGGGGTGCTTTATGGTCCCCCATCATTGGATCCTCACCCACAGCCCTATTTATGTCCTGTTTATAACTCTCAAGTCAAAGGGGTCGCAACTTGATGTACCTGACTTCAGTTACTCTTCTGGACGCAGAAGAGGGGGCGCCAGTGTCCGGAGAGCGGTTCAGGGTCTTCCTGTCCCCGAGGCCGAGGCGCTGTCCGCAGTGCTGAGGGACTCAGCCGAGCCAGCGCCGCGTACAGCCGGGGCAGAGCGGTGAGCAGAAGCCGGCTCTCTCCTTTCCTCTCCTCCCCTGCACGCCTATTCTCAGGCAAGGAAGGGGGGCCCTCTGATTTCACACCTCTCTCTCCAGCCCCCCGAAGCTCTGAATGCTTTATGGGACAGGAGAGACATTTCTTCCCCATCAACCCGGGGGTGGGGGCCTCTGAGAACTCCCAGATGCAGGCGGGACGTGGGGAGTGCACACTTGCGTGCACACGCAGAGCGGTGTGTGTGGTCGCCGCGTCTCCATGTCTCCCTGTGGCTCTCTACGGGCCCGTGTGTATGTGTGAAAGTGTGTGGGCGGGCAGGTCTGTAAGTGGCGGCACAGCACCTGTCTGCGTGGGTGGTGTGAGTGTGTGCCTGTCCCGAGAGTGTGTGTGGTGTGGGGAGCGTGTGGGAGGAGGCCAACCACTGTGGTCTGTGGGGTGCTGGCGGTGCTGCAGTTTGCTCGGCTTCCTCTTTAACTCTGTCCCTGGGTCCCAGTGCGCACAGCAGCGCACAGCACACACCTGCATTCTCAAGCCTCTTCACACTTCTCCCATACACCCGGCACACTTGTAATCCCCAGCGTTACAGTGCAGCAGCCAAACGTGTGTGCAAACACTAACACGTGTGCACACAGGACATGAGCACCCCCGCCCCAACCTCTGACACACCACACAGAAACTGCCCCACTGTCCTCTCCCTCCCCTTTCCTATCTCTTGTCTTCAGCTCATCTTCTCCTGGGGCTCAATCTTTTGTCCTCTCTCGTCTCCCTTGGCAGTGGCTTGCTTTGGCCTGGTGCTGTTGGTGGATCCATCCACGGGGCTTAGCCCAGCACAGTAAGGAGGGTCGCGCACCCACCGGTCTGACCGCATTTCTTCCCAGGAATGAGGATCTGTCCTCTTTAAAGCCAACGCTGGAGGCATGAGGCTCCCGATGGCGCCACCTGCTGGTGGATGTTCCCTAGCATCTGTGGCAGGTGCCGAGTGGGGAGCTGGGTACCCCAGATACCCAGAAGCGCAGGGCTCAGGGCAAATGTGAGGAAGGTGGATTTCATGTGGACAAGTCTCCATGGGACCTGACTTAGACAAGAAGACAAGTGTGTCCGTGGTGGTTCACACCTGTAATACTAGCACTCTGGGAGGTCAAAGTGGATGGACTGCTTGAGCTCAGGAGTTTGAGACCAGCCAGAGCAAAAGCAAGACTGTCTTTACTAAAAATAGAAAAACTAACCAGGCACTGTGGTGGGTGCCTATAGTCCTAGCTACTGGGGAGGCTGTGGCAAGGGGATCACTTGAGCCTTGAGTTGGAGATTGCTGTGAGCTAGGATGCCATGGCATTCTCCCCAGGGCAAGAGTGAAACTCTGTATTAAAAATAGAAAGAAAAAAAAAGAGTGTCCTAGGGACATCAGTTCAGGAATTCTGGTGTGGGAAGACACACAAACCATGGGTCAGTGTGTGTCAGCCTGTGATGCATAAGGATGTATACACAGGCCCATGCAAGCGCTCAGAAGCTGTGGACTTTGTGGATAACGTGTGTATGTTTATCTGAATAGATCTTATGTGCAGGAGTGTCCTGCATATCTGTGTGTCTTTGCATGTGTGATTTTGCACGTGCATGTGTCCCTAAAATAGGTGCACGTGTGATGTGTTGCTTCTCTGTGTGTGCGCGGAGACGTAGCTTTCAGCTGCATTAGCATACCACACCATACGGTAAGAGCCTTGGTGTTTCTGATTGTGCTAAACCCTTCAACCTAGACACGGAGCCCTGACAGTGTCAACGTTTTCTCCTATGGTACAGACTGCTGACCTCACTAAGGGTCCTGCCCAACCTCCGTCGACACTTGGTGCCCTCCCCTTCTTTCTCTTCTTGCCTTTCTCCAAATGCCCATCATTCATGAGGCAGAGGCGGACTCTGCAATTCCATGTACAGAGACTTCCCAGTTACCATCTCTTAGGGGTCTGAGGGCAGCTGAACCGGCCACTGACCCCTTCTTGTCTGCCGAGAGGGGCCTGTTTGCCCGGATGCTGAGTGGCACACCATCCACCCGGCCCCTCCCCACCGGCTGCAGCACAGGCCTCATGCCTCAAAGAACCTCCACAAAGGGCAGCAGCCGAGGGCAGAGAAAGGCCCCTTCTCCCCACAGCAAATGCTCTTTTCACGCCAGCCTCTGTCTTGTTGGAATGTCACAGAGGCTGCCTGGTGCCCCTCAATTAACCTTGGGGAGCTGCCAGGAGAACAGCCCTGATGGCAGCCTGCCCCTCCGTCCCCCTTCCCGCCACATCCCTCCTTCTATCAGCTCATTGTCCCAGTTCCCCACGAGGCTCTCTTTTCAGTGCCTCAGCTGTCCCCCTGCCACTCCCGCCCCGCCTGGGCTCCACTGGCAGCTGTGCCCACCAAGTCCACAGGCTTGGCTTTTCCAAGTTGGTTTCCTAGAAAGGGAGTGGGGAGGGAACTTAGCTTCTCAGCCCCCCAAAGTTGGGGCTCTGAATACACTCTGCTCCTCTCCCAAATAGGCCCCGTTACTATGTATTAATATCCTCCATCACCCCAGGAATTCCCCATGGCTGAGCCTTGCCAGGCCAGGCGATCTTCTCTCCTGTGCATATAAGGCTCTGCTATGTCACATTGTCCCCTAGTTTCCAGGCCACCTAGAATAAGCCTAGGCTGTAGGCAAGGTCATAGGTTCAGCACCACCCTTGAATTCTAATCAGGGTCATAGCCATGGGGTAGATGGAGGGCAGCTTGCATTCTTCTTGCTGGGCTCTGGTAGACCTTTTGTGCACTGGAAACTGGCCACCATACTAACCCCTTGGCTCATGCTATACTGCCGAGCAACCCTGTTGCCCGTTAGCAGCAAGTTCTGTGAACAAAAGAACCAGGTCTGCCTTGTCCATGCTGAACCTTGAGTACCTATGTGCTTGGCTTACAACTGGTGCTCTACAGTGCTGGTGGGTGCAGGCTGCTAATTGGACGGTTGGACCTTTTCAGGATTCCCAGCGGGACTCTGGGAGGTTACAGGACTCGTCTGAGGATGCACTGGTAGTGAGGAAAGGCAGGGATGGGACTTGGGTCTTCTGACTCTGAGTCCAGTAATCTCTCCATGCTGCCACGTTAGCTTGTGTCCAAGCACCATGGAAACTTGTTGCTGTGGTACCCTCTGCCATCGATGTATTCTCCAAGAATAAATCCAGTTCTGTCTCTAGGCTCTCCACACCACTCCGAAGCCCAACGAGGGGAGGGGCAGAGAGGAAGAGAAGGAGAGAAATTGGAGAAGGCAGAGGGCTTGTGATAGAGGGGGCTGTGAGAGGGACCAGGCTGGGGGGCAGGGGTGTGAGGGAGGGGGAGGAGTTGGAGGGAGGCTCCGGGAGGGGGCAGTGGGGCAGAAGTTACTGTTTCCATCTGACTTCTGGTGCTTATCGGGTCCCAGCCCTCTTTCCCCATCTCTTGCACCTGCTGGAGTGATGTTCATGCCAAAGCTCTGGTGAGGGTGGGGGAGGCTGTGGGGATAAAGATGCACTGGGCATCTCCCAGCACTGCCACACAAGGCTCTTTTGTGTGGGTGTTGAGAGCTCAGTGTGGAGGGGTCCTGGAATGGGAGGTCTGGGGTCAACTGGGCACCAAAATAGACCCCCTGAAGCCTTCCAGCTGTGGCTCCAGGGCGCCCTCCCCTCCCCCATTCCCTTCCCATCTGCAAGTCCAAAACAGAAGCCCTGCCCCTCCCCACACTGCTGCCTGGACTCTTTCACTCTCCAGCCCCACCTCTGTGCCTTCAGTTTCGTTTGTGCTAAGAGACGTGTTTTCTCCTCGGTCATGTCTTTGGACCATACTCTCCTCCATCAACCCTGCACCCCCTCTGCACTCTTCTCTGCCCCTCTCTTTCTGAGCCCACCAGGTCCTCATTCTCTCTCTCACTCTCTTCTTCATGCCACAGACTTGTCATCCAGGTCACCTCCTGCACATTCAGTTGCCACACACCTTTTCTGGTCTCTGGGTAGGTGTCAAGGTCACTAGGCAGAGCAGACCCTTGACCTCAGCAGGGTTCAGACCAGCAGCTTCTCTGGCCTGCAGTCCCTTGTCTCCTGCATCCCGTCTCTTCCTCTCCTTTCTTGATGACTGAGCTGAGATCTCACTTGTTTGCTCAGCCCTTATAGTCTACCCCATCTCATCCTTTTGAGGTTCTGTTGCAATTCAAGCCTGGGCCACCGCCTCTCTGGAGGTGCCGTGCAGACAGAGCTTAGTAAACGCTGTTCAAGTGGTCAGCCTTCTTTCTCCAACCAGACGCTAAACTCCTGAGTGACCAAGACTATGGCCAGACACTTTGATGTTCTCCATAAGGCCCAGTGTAGTGCTGATCCCAAGCCAGTATTTGGGTGCTATGTGTTCCTTGGGGAGCCCCTTCTGCAGATGCTTCTCCAGCTTAGGGCCTCAGTCGCTCCATTTCTGGAACTCTAGCCTGGCTGCCCCTTGGATGACTTCCCATATCTTCCCAAGTCTCTGCTTGAGTCAACCTTTTGCCAGTTTCAGAAGGTTGTCAGCTGCTTGAGTCCATGACTCCTTATGCCTCTGCAGAAGCTTCTATGCTACACTGGAATCTCTGGCCATCCAAGCCTCCAAGATCTGGGGATTGAAGTGGGATTCCGTTTTCCTCCTGTGTAACATCACAGGGGCAAAGTACTGGGCTTTCGAGGGGTATAAGACAGCAGAACTGCCCATAGAAAGTTCACATCCTTTTGTCCTATACATTGTAATTCCTGCTAACTTCTATAGTTCTTTTTACAGTGGGAGGGAACATAACTCAGCCAAAAAGGAATGACCCTGAGCCCCAACCTGCTAGGGCCAGAGCTGGATGGTGCCATGGAGCCCTGATTCCTGGCTGTCTTCTAGATTCCTGGATGCTAGTGTGTGTGAGTGAGGTCCACTGCTCCACCTGTCCTGGCACCTCACGTCTTAGGCCTTTAGCCATGAGCAGGCAAAGGCATACTCACGGGCTAGAGTTGCTTCAAGGAGTCTAAGAACCACAGTTTCTAAGCTACGGCCCCTGGTAAGGTGAGGAGTTGCTGAGCAGTGATGGTGACATGTTCCCTTGGGGGACAAATTTTATGCAGATCAGCAAACCTCCTTTCCACATTCCTAGCTTAAGTCACAAAACCATGAAACATGTCTTCTCTAAGATTCTTCAGGGCTCCTCTGAAACACCAGGAAAAAAGAGAGGATCAGTATGGCTGGAGGTGCTACCCATCTGGTTTTCAAATAAACTTATCCTAAAGTATGAATCTACTTTCTACCTTGGCTAAGAACATGTTCCCTTTTCAGCCAGACAAGGAACAAATATATAACAGTTTGGCTAATAGTCAGGAACTTACGCTGGGAGAGGGCAAAGTGGATTGTTAAAGGAGCTACTTGGGTCCAGAGAAACAACTCGTGATCTAAGTCTCAGAATGAAGCAGGGAGCCAGGAGAAAAGGAACCCAAGCAATGTGCCTTCAAAGTTCTGCTAGCATTTTGAGCCTAGATGAAAAATTCTTCTGACAGGAGGCTTTGAGAATCTTGCAAAGATTTTCTCCACTTCTCCTGCATCACATTAGGGATTTGTATTCCATAAATCCAATTTTCTTTGTTTATTTTATTCGCTTTCCAAGTTCTTCTAAAACTTGCTGACTGGTCTCTGGTATAATAAGTGAAAACACAGTTAAAGGATTTGCTGCTCAAATGGGCTAGTCTCTTATAAACGTCAAGGGCACATCCCTGAGACTGACGATGGCAACTTGAAGTGAGAATATTCCAAGATTCAGCCCTTTGGTGATGGTTAATTTTAGGTGTCAGCTGGCATAAGGGATACCCAGAAAGCTGGTAGAATATTATTTGGGAGGTATGTCCGCAAGGGTGTGTTTGGAAAAGGTGGGCAATTGAATCAGTAGACTGAGTAAAGATACACTTTCACCACCAGTGTGTGGGGGGCACCATTCAATCCATCCATCAAGAGCCCAGATAGAACAAAAAGGCTGAGGGAGGGCACATTTGCTGTCTTTCGTGGAGCTGGGATATCTTCTCCTCTAAGGGGAGAGAGGACATAGAGCTCTAAGTTCTCAGGCCTTTGAACTCAGATTGAATTACTCCACCAGCTTCTCTGGTTCTCCAGCTTTCAGATGGCATATGGCTAGACTGAGCCTCCAAAACTTCACGTGTCAACCCCCATAATACATCCCCTCTCTGTCTATATCTCTGTACTCATCCTGTCCATTCTGTTTCTCTAGAGAAATCTAACATACCCTTCTTCCCAGTGATTTCTGCTAGAGTTCATTTTTGCTTTAATTTTTGAAGACTGTTTTCATGGTAAATTGTGTCAAAAGTGGCTGCAACCCTCCTACGTGTGCCGTCCCCCATTCCAAAAACCCTTCTTACAATGAGAGAAAGAGAGACTGCTACGTGTCTTCCAAGGCTAGGACATAAAGGGTGATATGTCTTTTACCCAGTTCTACTGGAATGCCAGCCACCTTGTTGTGAGGAAGCTCAAGCAGCCTCTAAAAAAGCCCTTTGCCAGCAGCCAGCATCAGCTTGGTAGGCATATGAAGGAGCCATCCTGAAAGCAGAACTTCCATGCCCCAGTGGAGCTGATGCCACATGAAACAGGAGGAGCTGTCCCTATCAAGTCCTGCTCAGATTGCAGATTTTTGAGCACATGAATGTCTTATCAGTTTGAACCATAATATTGGGAGTGGATTTTGATATGACAAGACAACTGATACAGTTTCCTATTTATATAAACACTAAACCTGCTCTTTGGTGTTCATATCGAGTCAACTGCTTCGATTTAGAGAGGCCTCTCTTCTTCATAGCAGCTGTCCCAACAATTGTTCCACCCTACATTCTACAAAGTGGTCTGGGACTGCTGAGGAAGGTCAGAAGTGACAAGCGATCAAGTTATTGTTTGTGAGTCTTACTTGCTCTGTGGATGTGAGCGGTGAGTGAGGCCAGATTCCTCTTACCTTAGACTCGAAGCTCCTGTCAGCCTGTAGGGATGTGTGGCTGGGTGGCGGGGTGAGGTTTTTCATAGACTAACTGACAAGACCAGTGTTTTGTATTTCCAAAAAGGAAATGCCCCTGTGAGGTTAAGAGAAGATAATAAACACTCCCATAGCTGGTATACGTAGCATTCCTAGATAGGTCACTGCATCTACTGGTGGCCTCGATGACGATCAGGTACACCCAGGAGCTGCTCGTGAGAGTGGCTCATGTTCCTCCCTTACATCTTTCTCGAGCAGCTGGGGGCCACATTTAACTGGATATGGCCACGTCAGGAAAGGGCTGCCATCCTTCCTGGGTCCAAAGCTCAGCCACATGCCAAGAGGTAAAGATTTGATTGGTCTCGTTCCTCACTGTGACCTGATATAGCATATTTCTCTTGAGCTGATCTGAAACCCAGATGAGACATATCTGATGACACTGAATGCTAACTTTTCCCTTTGGGGTTCAATTTTCTTTCCTTTCTGCCTCAGTCCCTTGTTCCACGATATTTCCAGTAGACTTATCCCGAAGTTTCTTCTACCCTCTAGATAGTTCCTTTGAACCCCTTCCCAACCCAACTCAAGCTCTTAAACTTGTTAAATTGTTTCTTTTTTTCTTTCCTATCTGATGGATGCTTTAATTTGCTAGTAGAAACCCCTACTCTGAGTAGGAAAATGTGATGGCCCAGCAAATGCAGTCCAGAAGGATGGTGACAGTGGCTCTATTCTTTTCATAACCCTGAAAATCATTAGGAGAAGGTTTCTCTGACCCCCAATGCTTCCCACCTCCCTGACTTGTTTATACCTAAAAGTGATGAGGAACCAGGGCCAGCCCTTGGGAATCCAGCATCTCTCTCTAGGCCATAGTTAGCTGCTTAGAGGTTTGGAAGGAGAAGGGTCCTATTATCAACAGTTCTGCAAATGGAATGCAGCAAGGCTTTATAGCCCTAGGCCCAGGGAAAGCAAGTGCATGCACGTGTGTGTGTGTGTGTGCCTATGTGTGTTGGGGGTAGAGTTATCCTGGGGCATGCTGCCTGGAATTACTGCATCAATCAGGCCTGGAACCGCCAGGTCTCTTCCCAGCCCCAAGAAAGGCATCTTGGCCCAGGAAGAGAACCTAACGTAATTGCTCAGGGAGAGATGTGCCCAAAGTTAGGTATCTTAAGTATGTTCACATGAGTGGAGTGGGTGGGTAGGACAGGTGGTTATTCATGACTTCTGGTTCTCCAGGTTATACCCTGGTGGTGAAACTTTACCAATGTGTTTCCTACTCTGTCAGGGGTCCTGGGTTTTCGCCTTCTGGCTGGCAATGAGCTAGAGGAGTCAGGTTTCAGGGAATGCTGAACCTCCAGTGTTCAAGGCCCCTTTCTACATATGTGCGTGGTGTGTGTGTGTGTGTGTGTGTGTGCGCGCGCGCTTTCCCAGAAACAAGTCTCCTTATATTTCTTTTGAGAGCTTGATACCCTAGAGCCAGGGCTTTGTGGCTAATGAGTGCTTTGAGAGGATGACATTCCTGAGCTCTCTTTCACTGCCCTCCTGTCTTCTTTCCTTGGCTAACAGCCCATCCTGGGGATCCGTGTGCTTCTTACCACTGCTTTCCCTCTTTGAAAGAACAAATATCTTCACTGCAGCCTCAGAACGCCAGTGTGAGGTGATTGTAGTAGATGTTTCCATGACACTCATTTATTTCTCCTGCAGATATGACTGTACTGGGGAAGGGGGTGAGGAGAGGCCAGGGGAGGGATATTGAGAAATAGGAAGACCTTCCAGTGCCCTAACCTGTGTTCCTCTGTGGAATAAGAAGCCTCCCTTCTCCTTTCCTGGGGTCTTCTCCATCCCAAACTCCTAAAGTGCTCCCCCAATCCATCTTGACTTCATTCTGCTGAGATGGGGGTAGGCTCTGAGTAAGGTGGGAGGGGAGGACTCATGTGCATGAGGATGAAGCCCTTTTTAGGAAAAGAGGGGGGAAAACTTTCATTGCTCAAAGTTAAGATTAAGTAATGATGCGCAGCGATGACCCGCACTGGGGGCGGCAGTGTGCGGGCACACGTGTTCCAGAGGGGTCTGTGACACTTGGCAGCTGAGCCAGTGACTCATGCTACATCTGAGCGACTTTTAGAGGTCATTTTAGTCATCCCCCTGCCTGCAGGCTGGATGGAGACTAACTCAACATCACGTTTGCTGGAGGTGGTGTGCGGCTCTGGGGGAAGAGTGTCTGTGTGCGGAGGGTGGGGGAGGAGCGCATGACCTCTTTGAAAAGATCCCCAGCGAAGGACGTTTCCTAGCTCTCCCAGGCTGCCCGCTCCAAGGCTTCCCCATCACTGAATCAGCACGGTCCTCCTGGGAACTGCTTTTTGCTGGCTGGGAACCGGATGTTGGGTCCATGGGTGGGCGGGGGCTTCATCCCCTCAGACCTGATGGGTTAATTGACATATGTCAGGGTCCCGTTGGAAGCTACCATTTCCCTCACCAGAAACTTGCCATGCAGTGTGAGCAGAGAACAGAACAGAACAGAACAGAGCAGAGACGCTACAACGCCTTCTCCCCGGCAATGCGCATGATTCTGCGGCTCTGTGCTCGCCACACTTCAACGCACCTTGAAATGGGCTCGCCTGCTTCGCACTGCGACGGGCAGACACCTGAGCCAATCGAAATCTAGGCTTGTGGGCAGTGTCCAATAGGCAGGCTGCGGGGGGCGGATCCGGAGGCCCGGCCCGGCTAGGCTTCACCGTAGACCTGGCTGCGCTCTGCCTCGGCTAGCAGTGCAGGTGCCGCTGCGCCGGGGTCGGGGAGGCTGCGCGCCGAGCCGAGCGGAGCCGAGGAGGGATGGAGAGCTGGCCGCCCGGGCTGCAGGAGCACCGGCGCGGGGCGTAGGCGGGCGAGAGGCAGGCGAAAGGCGGGCGCTCGGGCACAAGAAGTGTGCGGGCGCAGGGGCACTTTGCGATAGGATGAGGCTCTTGGCTGGCGCGCGGTAGTACTATGATTTGGTATGTGGCCACTTTGATAGCAAGTGTGATCAGCACCCGAGGTCTTGCGGCTCAAGGTGAGTTGAAGTGCAGCGTCCCTCCTTTGCCCCTCCCGGCGCTCTCAGCCCCTCGCTCCCGGACTCGGGTTCCCCCGCGCACCGCGCCTTCCCTCAGGGAGGCTCGGGCTCCGGCCAGGCGCACCCCGGGGCACTGCCTGGGAGGACCCGGGGGCCGCAGGCTGGAGAAGCCGGGCGGGAACGGGCTCGAGCCCACGGGCTTACGGGCACTCGGGGAAAGGATGCCTGGAATCCAGGCTGGCTTCGCCCACCTTGGGCCCTATGGGTCACACCGGCGTGCCGAGTCCGTTGCCTCTTGCCGGAGCGGCAGCTCTCTCGAGCTTTGGGGAGCCGGAGGCTCTCCTAACTCTGGCTGCTGCGGAGTTTGCGGGTCCTCGGGCAGGCTGCAGCACGCTTGAGCCCCGCGCAGCGCCACCGCTCCGCGGAGAAGTCCTTGCGGGGAGGCGCGACCCAGAGCCTTGGGACTCTTGGTGCCAACGTCTAAGAGACGGGGTTCTCGTCCCTGCAAGCACCCCAAGCTCCACTCGCGCCCCTCTTGCCCACACAGCTCGGCAGCTAGAGGTCGGATCCCCCTTGCAGGGGCGGGGATGCATGGCGCCCGGTGAGAGAAGAATTGATTAAGCCAGCACGGAGGAGACTAGCGTCCGCTTTTGGCTGGCCCTGGCAGGCGCCTGCGTCTGTCTTAGCCGCATCTGGGCCCAGGCCAGGCAAAAGTTCCCCGGTAGCGCGCCGCAGCCGCGGGGACCCTACGCCACCCTCCCGCGGCTTCCAGGGAGAGCTGGCTGGGGACGAGGGCGGTGGGGGAGAGGGTCCCCGCTGCTGCATCTCGGAGCGGGAGGAGGATTCTCTTTTCGCTTTCCCAGGTCTGAGCTGGGGAAGAGGCAAGAGGGAAGCCAGTGAGTTGGGTGATGCGTGCGTGAGCGCGCGGGCTTTTGCTTTGGAGACGGGCAAAGCGACCTACAAGCCTCTG
Organism: Otolemur garnettii; assembly: GCF_000181295.1. Taxonomy (NCBI): domain Eukaryota; kingdom Metazoa; phylum Chordata; class Mammalia; order Primates; family Galagidae; genus Otolemur; species Otolemur garnettii. The sequence goes on along the minus strand of NW_003852492.1, from coordinate 7,098,462 downwards.
GGTGGCATCCCCGGCTCTCGGCCCTTGTATGGAAGTAGGAGCGGAGCCTGAGAGGTGCCAGGACTCTGAGCTCACTGCTCTCAGCGCGCATACACAACCCGGTTGCGGGCAAGTTCACAAAAGCCAGGAAGAGATGGCGGCGGGAGAGAACCGGTCCGTGGGTGGAAGGCAGCGGGGAAGACCCGCCAACCAGAGCACCCACTCCCAGCGGCGCTAGGGCGGAAGGGGTCGGCAGGATGCGCCTTTAACAGGGTCTGCACCTTGTCTGGGGGTGCGGAGGGGGGGAGTGCTTCGAGAAAGTTTCTGGAATGGAATACGTCTCCTATGCTACTTGGGGCGGGGAGGGGGGGCGGTGTCTGAGAACAGAACCAGCGGAGGGCGGAAAGGAAAGGTGATTTTTGTCAAGCGATTTGTTGATCTGGCTGTTTTAAAAACTCTCCATTTGTCAAGTGGGAAAACTGAGGCCAGGGTGGCTGCAGGAGCTTATGGAATGGGGGAAGATGTGAGGTGGGTCGGTGGTGCTTGAGAATCTCTCCGTAGCTTCGTCTTCTGCCTCTCCCCCATTTCCTTGCAGTCTTCCAATGCCCTCACCCTCCTCCCCTCCAGTTTTTGGTACGTTCCTGCTATGGGACTGTCCCTGAAAGCAGAAAAGGATGAGCTGGGATCTTTGAATAGCAAAGACACTGAAGGAAGGCTCTGAAATAGCCTCCAGACCCAAGTCAGGATGGGGGAATGGACTTCTTTGTAAGTTTAAGTACAGAATAAAGGAAGATAGGTTTAAATTGCAGCTGCACCCAGCATGGCAAGGCAGAGGGAAGGCTTCACAACATTGAAGGTTGTTGGGCATGAAGGTTATGCCTTCTTTTAGGGGGCAGAGAGGTCTTTCTGTCTGGGACGACGTGACACAGATTCCTGTCTAGAAGCAGAGGGTGACCTTGTTAGTTGGGGGGTCCTTTCTAGCTTCACGTAGCTCTATGTGTGGCGGATAAAGACCTAGGACTAGGGTCAGATTACCTGGATTCGAATCCTGGCTCTACCACTACTTCTAACCCTTTGACATTGGACAAATCGTTCAACCAGTCTGAATGTCACTGTGTCAATGGAAAGTGGGCTAACACCATGAACTTCTAGGGTTTTTTGGGGGGTTGGGGTGGGAATATCAGTGCTGTAAAGAAATGCGGGGCTACCTGTTACATAGTATATGTTCAATAAACATTAACATTGCTATTATTTCAGTGGGATTCCATGCTCCTCAATTTCTTTCCCTTGGGCTGTTCAGGGCACCTGGAGCTGGGAGTATGTTGGGGGCAGTTTGTTAGGCTACCTCCAGCAGGACCTGAGACCCCTTCATGGCTGACCTTGTCTGGCAGACCCTTTTGTCCCCCTGCCCTCTAGGTGAAGATGTGCAGGCCACAAAGTTGCTTGGAAATTCTTTGCAAGGTCTGCAAAGCTGGAGTGTTGTCAGTGTCAGAGGCTTGTGTGAGGACGCAGAGCCCAGGAGGCAAGCCGCCAACAGCGCGTAGCCTCTGGAGGGAGGGGGCGCTTGCTCATGTGAGAAGCACCAGCCAGAGTTCAGATGCTGCTGAGGGTCCCTGGGAGAGCTCAACTGTTCTTTAACTTGCAGAGGTGATTTCTGGGGAGATCCCTGAATGGGAGGGACTTTGAGATGCCACTCTTAGGATTTGGCTGAGTGGGGGATGCTCCAGCAGAAGAGTGTAGGGATGGGACCCTCAGGTGGTATCATGTAGGGGGGCTGTGGAGTCCAGGTGTGGGATGGAGGTGGGGCTGGATGGGCTCTTCCTTTTGACTTGGATCATGTGTGTCTGGGAGGTGACTGAGGTCAGTGGACAGGTTGGGAGGGTGGGAGAAGTACCTGGAGTCTGGAAGGTGGTGTCTGGCATAGTCTGAGCATCTTAGACAACTGCTGAGCAAGGTAGGAGGAGTTTACCACTCTACCAGAGGCCCCTGCTTAGCTGACTCTGGACTCAGAGGGGGAGGGAAGTCTGGGCCTTTGTACCTGAGGCTGCCTCTCTGTCTATCACAGACTCTGTGGTTGGATTATCCCTGACTACAGTGTCCCCAAATCGAAAGGGGCCCTGGCTCAGATCCTGCTGGTAGTTGGACCAGAGTCCTCTTTGCTCTACCTGGCTTTGGCCCACCTTTCTTCCTTTTCCGACTAAGATGGGAGGGAGGAGATTTAGACCTGGAGGTTGCTAGCAAGAACCCCAGGACAGTCCTTCAGCTTGGAAGGACTTGACTCAAGAAGTGGTCAGTGGGGGCATGTGTTTGTGTGTCCCGAGCACATATGAGGGAGGCAGGGGTGTGTCTGTCATCGTGCAACCTGGGGAAGTTGGGGACGATGTGTTGGGAAGGGCATGGCTGAGGGGCAGTGGGAGGGATCAGCTTTCAGCTTCTGGCCTATGGCCCAGCATGTGACAGTCTTAGAGTTGTCGGGTCCCAGACCCTGGTGGTTTCGTGTTTATGGCTTTGAGACAGAAACTGGTATCTGGTTACCCATGTTGCAGAGGCTGCGTGGCTGGGAGCTGCTGAACCCCAGCATCCTCTGCCCCGCCTCCCTCTGTCCTGGTGCCCTCTCCCAGGGAGGGTGCCCGCTCCCCACCTGGTGCTGTGTGTCTTCTCTTTCGGCCCCTCTTTCTCAGCCCTGCTTCCTTGTTTCCCCACAGCCTTCCTATTTGCTAGGCCCACGACCCTGGAGGTGGAAGGTGCGCCTCAAAGACGGCTGGGGCTTTCCTCTACCTCCTGTGGTTTTCTCAGGCTGGGGTTCGGGGTCCCCTTCCATCTGGTTCCTAGCTTGAGTGAAGCAGCTTGCCTGAAGTGGAGCTAAATGGGGAAGAGAGCTGTAGGTGAGCACTTGCAGCTGTCTGGAGTGTGTGTGCATGTGTGCCTGTGTCCACGTCCATGTGTATGCTGGTGTGCACACGTGGGTGTGCACACATGTGTACGTGCCTGTGTGTTTTGTGTGTGGAAAGTGGCAATACAGGGGCAGTGAGTGGGTGGGCACGAGGTGGGAGCCACTCTTCTCTCTGGGTGCTGCAGCACTGAGACTCCACTCAGAACAGACTCCTTCACTGCACTGGAATCTAGGCAGCCCAAAAGTTACCAAAGCGAGAGGCTTCAGCCCAGGAGCTGGATAGAAAGATGCTTGAGGTCCCAGGGAGAAAGCCCCCGTAGGGGGACAGAGGACAGCAGAGCTCACGGAGGTGCAGGAGGTGGTCTGTCTTGCTAGGGTGGGCTGTGGTTCCACTTGTCCATTAGCCTGGCACGTTCCAGGGCAAGATGGGAGGACTCTGGGTTGGACAGACAGCTTATAGCCTCTGCCCACCCTGGGGCACTGCCCATAGGTGTAAGCCCAGTCTGCTGGAGGCAGCTGACCTATTTTTCTTAGGAATCTTCCTGCTTTTCTGTTCTCTCTTGCGTGAATAAGCAGGAGGCTGGGGAGCTGAGATGGGGCCTCCAAGAGGGTTCTGGGGAAAGCTTCTGTGTGGGCTGGGGCTGTGAGGGCCCTCAGTCTCCTGACTGTCCTTCTGAGTAGTCCCCTTTCAGCCCCGTCTTCTGTGCCCCCTGCTCCCCCCTTACCTCCCCGCATGTGCCCACTGAGACGGAGCTGTGGCACAGACTTGCTCACAGGCACAAACTGTACGAGGTGAGTCACTGTCTTCATTTTCTGGCTTCAGAGTGGGGAATGTTGATGTTTCCCTGGGAGTAAATATGGGACTTAGCTTTTCCACTTACTTGTGTGGATCTGGCACCTGACCCACAGAGCCTGGCCTCGTGGCAGGCTGCGGTGCCCTCTCTTGGCAGGGCCTCCTGGCCCGCTTCCTCAGGGCAGGCTTCTGGGCACCAGAGTGTGCAGGGCAGGGCTCTGCCAGGTGGGGGCAGAGGGCTGTGGGGGTGGGGGTGTGGCTTTGCTTTTCTGCTGAGGAGCCATTAAAGGAGCAGAGCGGAGATTGAATTACTGACTTCCTTCCTGCCAGTGGCTCATGGGGAAAGGGCTCTTGGAAATATAATCTAGCTGAGAGCAAATTAAGGTTGCTAATAGTATGGCTGCCTCCTGGGCTGCTGGGGGGAGCCCAGCTGAGATGGGTCAGGGAGGAGAGATCCCTGCAGAGGGAAGGAGCTGCGTGCCGGCCCCTCCATCCCCAGTACCCTGCTCTTTGTAAGGAGACCAAACTGGGCTTCCCTGACTTTTGGCCCTGACTCTGAGAGGTTTGATGTAGAGTGGGGGCTGGGAGGGCCATGGGGACACTGAGGCGGAGACCCCTGAAAGGTGTGCAGGATGCTGCCTACCCCACCTGCCTTGAGAAGGTGAGCAAGGACGCCATCGGGGCCTTGGGCACAGGTCTCTGCTGCATCTCATGTTTTCTGGAGTTCTTTGCTTTGCTTTGGGCCACGGGGAGTCTGTCCTCTGCCTTCTTCTGCCATCCCTCTGGGTGTACGCCTCCCACTGTGAGAGCCCTGAGTCTCCCAGCTTCCTGGAATCTCCTGGAGCCTCCTGGCTTCTCAGGGAGGAGGGATTGGGGGACTATTGGGGGCTGTGCCTTTTTTGGACTCAGCAGGGATTATTTTTAGGCTGGCAGATGGAGGTGGCGGTGGCTGTCGCTGGTATTATTAGACAACAGGCCTGTGGTTTAGAAGTCTGGTGCCCAGAGGAGGAGGAGGAAGAGGAGGAGGCCCCAATAAGGACTTGTACTAATGAGCGTCGGCGGCAGCTGGGGTTCACTCTGTGTTCCCCCTTCCCACAGCCGCCAGGCAGGGGCTCCGGAGTCTCAGGAAGAATGACGTTCTCCCCAGAGCCAGTCAGAGGCAGGCCCGCCCCGGTAATCCTGGGCTGCAGAGTGTGGACTCTGGAAACGTGTCCAGAGTGTGGGGTAGGGGTGGCTGACCTGTGACTCAGGGCTGGCAGGAAGGGAAGGGGTGGTGGGGGAGAGGCCTTGGTCTCCTGGGCCTGGGGTGGGACAGAGTTGTGTGTTGGAGCTGGGATGAGTAACTGGATGAGCCACTCAGCCTCCCGAGTGCTCACTGGTAAATTGGAGACAACAGTTCTTGTGTTAAAGGGCTGTGGTGGGCGGGGAGATTCAGGATGCAGTCCCAGCACAGGGCCTGCTGCGCAGCAGGTGTTTATAGCACTGAGGTCTCAGCCCTGGCTCCTTAGACCTTCCTTGATACTGAGGTGTGTCCAGTTCTTGGGGTGCTTTCCCTGCCCTGGTTCCTCGCTGGCAGACGAGCTCTAGGATGTGAGTGTTGGACATGGGGCCGTGCCAGGCTCTGGATGCCTCGTGGTTCTGTGCCCACAGGGGGTCCACCGGCAGCCGTGGACTCAGCTGCCCACTGGGTACCACCTGGCCCAGAGAGCAGGAGACTGGTACCCTATGGGTTTGCCAAAAGGTCAGCCAGACCGCAGGGGCCACCTCATCCTCCCCTGCCCTCCTGCTCTCTCTCTGCTGCCAGAACAGCTCCAACGAGGGCTGGGCAGACCCCTAAGAGGCAGATTTGCTAGGCTCAGGGCACCACGATTTCCCACTCTCTCTGTAAAAGGGTGTGTGAGGCCTGCCTGCTCCCTGTGTCACTGGGTAATCCTCTCCTGAGGGAAGAGGCTGCTGTGAAGGGGGTGCTCCACCCTCCCTGCCCCTCCTCGGCCATCCTGCCCACTTCACAAGCGGTGGGCAGCTGCTGCAGCCTGGCCTGCCAGGGACGGCTCCCCTGCCTGCCCCTTCCAGCCTCAGCTCTGTCCCTGTCCTGGTTCTGGGATGCTCTGGTGGTCCGTGTCTGTGTCCCTCGTGTCTCTCTCCCAGGGCTGGGCTCTGCCTGTGCCCACTTGCACTGGGGCCTTCTGCAGCCCCCTCCGGCCCTCCCAGATTGGAGTTGGGCTCCTTCCTGTTTAGGTTTATCTAGTTCTCCTCCACCAAGCCCCTCTTTCCTCTCTCCTGCCAGCCTGATTGTTGTTATTTTTTCTCACCTCCAGCTTTTCTGGAGAGAGTGTTTTATTAGACATACTTTGGCTCAGAAAGGATCAGGCTTAGAGGGAAGTGCTGTGTGGAGGGAGGGAGAGTGCAGGGGTGTGTGTGTGTGTGTGAAGGAGATGAGGGAAAACTGGTAAATATTTTAGGATCTAGAAAACCCAGAAGGCTTGGACTGAGTGTGGGGGCCAGGCCTGGGCTACCACCCTCTGCTTTCTTTTGGGGAAACTGCCCCTCAAATTGTCTCCTTACCATCTTCGGGAAGAGTCCTCTGTGCAGCTGCCTTGCCTGGTCTAAAGGGTCCTTGAGAGAGAGATGTGGGTGGGGGCTGCCTGCCTGTGGGTGGGCCTCGGGCTAGGTGCTCAGCCGTTAGTTAGCAGGGCTGGGTGGGGACCTGGAGCATTTGCCAGGGCCTGGAAGGTGTGAAGAGGCTGCTCATTGCTATGCAGTGGGAACCAGGCTGGGCTAGGTGTGAACAAGCAGCTGGCAGCTGGCACTACAGGGACCTGTGTCAGTGCAGGCGTTGCCCCCTTGAGACCCTCAAAGCCAGTTCTTTAGAGCAAAACCTCCCCGTTAGAGGGCCTCTAGCTCCCTAACTCCCCTGGACCTCTTCCTCCCGCCTTGACTGGAGGGCCAAAGCCCTGGAAAGGAGCCACCCTCTGTGGCCCACCCTGTCCTCTCCCAGGTAACTGGGCCCCTGGGAAGAACTCCTTCCTTTTCCCAAGGCGCCTGTGGTTTCTTGTCTCACTTCCCCACAGGTCTGTGCTGCAGACACTCAGGTTACATGTGTGCACACACATGCACACATGCATGCACACACGCGTGCACACACACACCCCACCTCTCTGCTTGCTCATGGTGCCCACTGTCCACCCATTCTTCTTGGTCCAGCAAAGGCCTTTGTGCTAGGGTGCTGGGAGGCAGACTCAGCCTTCCAGGCACCCCTCTGGGTGTGGGGCCTGCCTCTGCTGCAGCTGGGTGTTCTCCATGCTTTCCTTGAGGGCTGGGATGCAAACCTAGCTCCAAGCAAGGGTGGGGGTGGGGAGAATCGGGAAACCTGCTGGGGCCTTAGGCAGGTGAGTGTAACACTGCTCTGCTCCAAAAATACTCTGTGATCTTAGCTCTTTCTCTAGAAAACAGTGATGTCACCAGGAGCCAATCAGCTTCTGGAAGGGCTGCCTCCTCCTCCCCCTTCCGCAACTTGCAGGAGAGGGGGAGGGGAGAGTGAGACACACAGAGATGACATACAGACAGACACAGACAGACAGAGAAGCACATGTGTTCAGTGACAGAGCCCCCACACAAAGAGAAGCAGATAGACCCCTTCCCCTTGCACGAGGCAAGAGAAATGCATGGACCCCATCTCCCAACACACATACACACACTCACACTCACACACACACACACACACACAGGCTGCTGGAGACAGAAACAGGCAGGTAGAATCACCCACGGAGAGTGGGAACTAGAGAGAGAGATGCTGGCAGAGACACAGAGAGACGGAGACACATGGAGAAGGAGCAGGAGACAGAGAGACACATGCACAGAAGAAGCAGGAGAGAGAAGGGATAGGAGGACAGACACACACACTCACAGAGAAGGAGCTGGAGGGGGACGGAGACAGACAAGGAGCCAGAAAGAGACAGAGACACAGAGAAGGAGCTACAGAGAGCCAGGGGGTGGGGCTGGGGGACAGGCACAGGTGCGCACCACACACAGACACAGAAAGGTACCAGACACAGGGCCGTGAGGGAACACAGAGACAAGCAGGAGCACACAAGTCAGCGATGCAGAGTCAGCCCCAGGCACTGGGAGCAGCAGGGCCTGGAGCTGCTCTCCACTGTCCTCTCCGTGGGAGGACCCAGCAGCTCCCTGGCTCTGAGCCTCCGGCTGCTGTCCTAGGTGCTGCTGGGGAGAGTGGGGACGCCCATTCTGGGGCTGGGGGGTGGGCACAGAGAAAGGCTGAGTTTGTGTGGGACTGGTGGGTGGTACCCGGGAAGGCAGGGTGTGAGGGGTCTCTTCCACTGTCCCTTTCCCTGGGGGCATATGGACAAGGTGACCTTGGAGGCCTGACATGAAAGGGATGCCTGCTGGAGTGGGGCTGTACCGGACCCAGGAGCTGGTGCTGTGGTGCATAGGACTGCGTGTTCCAGTTTGTGGGTGGGCTGGGGTGTGGGTGGGCCTCCTGCCTGCCTCCTTCCTTGTCCCCTCTCCTGCCAGCCAGGATGGGTGTGTCCCGCCCTGTCATCTAGTTTTGGTGTCCTCTGCCAAACGTGGGGACAGCCCAGACTTCCCTCCTCTGCCTCCAGCATCCTGTTCTCCTATAGGTGATGTCTGGGGCTTCGCAGAGGCTGGTGGATTTGGGGCTGGGGAGTAGGGGGGCTGCAGGCCCCTCCCGATCCCTGCCTTCAACTGGGCTGGTGCAGCACTACTGGGGGAGGAGGGGCTGGGCCAGCTGGGCCTGTGGGGTTTTCCCTCCGGTGTTGCCATGGGCAGCCTCGGCTTAGCTTGTTGGGGAATCCCTGCTCCTGCATGGAGCACCCTCGCCTTGTGCGGCGTACATCAGGCTGGGCTGGGGGTGGGGCGCAGGAGGAGGGCCGGCCCTGCCAGCTCCTACCAGGCTGTAGTAGGAAGTGTCTTCGTTGCGTTGGAATGTTCCATGTTCATAGGCGGCAATAGCTGGGCTGCAGGTCTCCGCAGAGAGGGCTGAGGCCCCTCCACCTCTGTGTCCATGACTCCTTATCATTGTAGGGGGGTTGTCAGAGGGAGGCAGGGGCATGATTATACCTGCTGGGCTGGCAGGACTGAAGAGAATGGCTTCCCTTTCCCTTTAACCCTCTTCCCTCCCCTTCCATAGCCTCGAGGATTGTGAGTGTTTGGGCCTCCAATGCAAGGGCAGGTGTGAGCAGGGGGGTGAAGAAGAGGAGGGGGGTGCATTTGGGAGCCTCTGAGGAGGGCAGGATGGGGGGACATGAGCCAGTGGAAGGCAGCTGTGGGGAGTGGGGGGCAGCCCCATGACATGGACACGTGGCTGCCAGGGCAGGGTCTCTTTGTCACCTGCTTTCAGTGTCCCACTTGGCTGTCCCATTAGGCGCCCACGGCCTGCGAGAGGAACCCGAGTTTGTGACTGCAAGAGCTGGCGAGAGTGTGGTCTTGCGATGCGATGTGATCCACCCGGTGACGGGACAGCCCCCACCCTATGTCGTAGAGTGGTTCAAGTTCGGGGTCCCCATCCCTATCTTCATCAAGTTTGGCTACTACCCACCCCACGTGGACCCTGAGTATGCAGGTAAGCTGGGGGTGTTGGGCTTGGCTCCGTGCTCCCCACTTCTGCCTGGCTCCCAGGGGTCACCAGGAGGTGCGGGCGCCTCTCCCTCACCTGGGCTGCTGCTTGTCTTTTCCTGGCTGCTGTTAGCCATGTTCTTCCAATCTCTGTCTTTTTCCTCCCATCTTTTGTACTTTAGTAGGTTTTAATTAAGTGGTGGGAAGAGAGGTAACAGGGCGTGACATAAAGCCCTCCCATACCCCATGGCCTAGGGCTGGAGAAGCCCCATGGGTGAGAGCAAGGACCGGGGCGGGAGAGCAGCTCCTGACAGGGAGAAGCTGAGTCAGCGCTGCCACCATGTGCCCATGTGGCTGTGACAGCAGGCCAGAGTTTCCACTATCTGGCTGCACCCATTCCTCCCCTCTTGGCTCTGAAGTTGGGGTGTCTCCCCATTCCTGGGCCCCCTGCTGTCTCTGCAGCTGGTGGGCATCTGGTCTCTGCCTCCTCTGCCACACTGAGCTTCCTTATGGCCTGTCTGTGTCTCGCTTGGCCATCAGTCCCACCAGTGGTGCTGCTGCCCGCCCCCCAGCTGGGAGGAGGTGGGTGTGGGGGTATGTGCATGTGAGTGTGTGTGCGTGTGTGTGTGTGTCACTGAGTGTGTACTGGGGTTTAGAAGAAGGAAGGAGACAGGTAGGAGGCAGCCCTTTACTTCCTTTTGTTTTTTGAGACAGAGTCTCAGTATGTTGCCCTTGGTAGAGTGCTGTGTTGTCACAGCTCACAGCAACCTCAAACTCTTGGGCTTAAGTGATTCTCTTGCCTC
>NW_003852492.1:7069625-7088321 GCF_000181295.1 Otolemur garnettii | reverse complement strand
TGTTGTTTAGCAGGCCCGGGCCAGGATAGATCCCTCCAGCCCTGGTGTATGTGGCTGGCTCCCTACCCACTGAGCTACCGGTGCCAAGCCGGCAACCCTTTACTTTTATCCTCACTCGTAGCTTGAGTCGGAATTGCCTTTCTCTCAGAATACTTCCATTTCCGTTTTGCTTCCTCTCCTGTGCCTGGGTCTCTTGCTGTCTTTTTGGCCATGGTTGGTTTTGACAGTCTGCGTTTGAGGCAGACTGCCAGTGTCGAGACTAGGAGGAAAGCAGAGGAGGGCATGATAATTGGCTTGAGCTGAAGGTGGGTAAGGTGGGGGGCTGACCCTGAGGGCGGCTCCACCCCACTGCCATGGAGGAAGGGGCTCCTACTGTATTTCTGATGACCTTCTTGCAGAGAGAGAGAGAGAGCGCCCTAATGGGGTGAGGATGGCGTTAGGGAAGGGTGGCTCCGGCCTCTTTGCCCTCAGCAGCTAGAGTTGCTGGCCTTTGATAGCACATGTTGTTTCTCTGGCACCAGCAACAGGACTGAGAGGGGACTCTAGCTCTGGGTCCCCAGCCTGCCTTCCCTCTGCCTTGCAGAGAAGGATGCCGGGTGAGGCTCTGGGACAGGGATGGTGCTCCAGGGCCCACCGAGGCCCCATCCTCTTTGGTTTGCATCCTCTGTCCTGCCCTCTCTGTTCTGTCTCTTCTTAGCTCTGTAGCCATCACACCTTACCTTTGTCCCAGGAGATCCAGAAAGAATGGGAGTATCTAAGGAACTGAGGCTGTCCTCAGTGCCAAACACACTGAGTTGCTGTTGGTGACTGGGGCGAGGCCAGTTGGGGAGGGTGAGCGGCTCCCTGGCCAAGGCCTACTGCCTTTTCCTTTGCCACCTGCTGCCGGAGGTGGGTGCCAGCCATTATTCTGGGGCCCTGCCGTGGGAAATGGTGTGAAGGTTATGACCGATCCCCTGCCTTTGGCTGGGGTAGGGATGGGGAGCTGCTGGCCTTGCCCTGATGGCCTCTGAGGCTTTTGTCCACTCTGTTCCCCCAGGCCGGGCCAGTCTCCACGATAAGGCATCCTTGCGGCTGGAGCAGGTTCGCTCCGAGGACCAGGGCTGGTACGAGTGCAAAGTGCTCATGCTGGACCAGCAGTATGACACCTTCCACAACGGGAGCTGGGTCCACCTCACTATCAATGGTGCGTATGGGCCGCCTCATGGGGGTCGGGGCCAGGAAGGCTGCCTCTGAGGACTGTTCTGGGGAAAGCTCTCTCCTGAACCCTGTCCCTCCCCCGAGCCCTGGCTCATGAGCTGTCAGCTGTCAGCCGGTGCCCTCTTGGCTGTCCTGGCCTTGGGCTCGGCATGGGTACATGAGAGGGGTGGCTCTGTGCCCTGTGATGCTGCCAGAGGTCTGTAGAGGGAAGCTGTGTCTTGAAATCAGGAGGGTGGAGGCTTTGGGGGGCAAAATTGGTCCCTACTGAGATCATGTCCCAGCCTCGATAGCCAGCAGAACCCCCTCAGTCCCACCATTAGTGTTTTTTCTTAGATTGATGTTGTGGCTTCCTGTTAAGTGTGTCCCTCTGAGGAGAGCGTGCTAAGAGTCTGTCGTGGGCCAGCCCTGTCCCAGATGACGGGTAGACAACGGCAAGCAAACCCACACACCATCCCCGCCCCTGTGGGTTTTCCCGGCTAACAAAGTCTGAGGATCCTGGGAGGAGCAATGGTTTTAGTGGCTATCAGCTATTTATAGCTCAGGCTAAATGAGTTGTGCTGTGCAGATGCTTTTCCAGTGCCAGGTGAGGGCCAGGGGCCAGGCGAGCCTGCTGAGTCTCGGGACAGCTGTGAGGGCACTGAGGCTGGGCCCTGGGGTCTCCTTGGGAGTCCTCACCTGGGAGGCGGTACCCTGGAGGAGCCTGAAGGCTGAAACCATGGAGAAAACAAGAGGATGTGGTCTCCGGAGTAGGAGGGGGCAGGGTTTTCCATTCTGTTTTGCTTCAGTTTTTTGCCAGACCCTTCTTTATGCAGTGGATGAAAAAAATGTGTTCGGCCACGGCTGGGCTGCAGACACCGTGCTAGTTACTGAGGCTTCCACAACTTGCATGTGCCACCTGCACTTAGCTCCTCACGGCTCTGATGTCTGAGACTGGAGATGCTGTGGCTGGAGGAGAGAAATTGGTCTCCATCCAGCTTGGAAGGTCTCAACACGGGTCTCCCCTGAGGGGTAGCTCTCCCCTCCTTACCTAGTGGAGCTCCTTCTGGTTTGGGAACCAGGGGGGAATAGGAGCTCTCCCCTCCTTACCTAGTGGAGCTCCTTCTGGTTTGGGAAGCTGGGGGAATAGGACCACTGGCCTGTAGGAAGAGAGACCTCCAAGATGGTGGCCCCACATCCGTGTTGGTCCAGGCTGCCTGGCCCATCCTCCACGGTGGATGCACTTGGCTCCTGTCCATCAGTCCCAACAGACTGATTGGAGGTATATTTTAAATCTTGGGTGGGTTGTTCCTTCCACCCAGCAAGCTTTTGAATCAGCCCCTTTTGATGCCAGCTGTTGTGTGAGCAGGGAATGAAAACTCATCTGAATAGTAACCCAAGCGAAGCATAATTCGAAAGGTAAATCGTTGCTACAAGCTTCTCTGGGTGAGCACCCGGCCAGGAGTCCCCACATTGCTTCCTCTCTCCTGTGCTCTTTCTTAAATGGGGTGAAAGTCTTTGGAGGTGCTGCCTGTGCCTTTCACAGCATCCTGGCTGGTCGTGTCTGTCTCAGGAGTCTGAGACACCAGGTGTAAAATGGACACACCTCGGACGGGCAGGTAGAATTTAGTTTGAATCGTAGGTTCTGTCTTAGCTTGTGTGAACTGGGAATTCCTAATTGCTTAGAGTGGTGTAAGTGTGGAGCAAGATCCTGAAAAGATTTGGTTTACTTGGTGAACCTGCTGTGTGTTCCCTGTTTCATCGACATTGACTTTCAAAGACAAGTTACCTCTTTAACGTTTAGCTTCCTCCACTACAAAAAAACAATGCCTGTTTGTAAGGCTGGTGCGAGGATTAAGTGCAGCGTGATGTGAGAAAATGTCTTGCCTGGTGTCTGGAACATTAATTACATGTGGGTAATTATGTGTGAGATGTTGGCCATCCTCTTTCTCAAGAGGGGAAAAAATAAAGTCAGAGGAAAACCAAGTGGTAGCTGGGATGTCAGGCCTGGAATTTGCAGAGGGCTTCGGTAATCTAAAAGGCCCTGTGAATCCATCCATAATTATCTATTCAAAACATACGTTTGCATGTTGCACTCTGTGGCCAGCCGAGAGGACACAGCAGGAGGCCCAACACAGTCCTGGCTCTTAGGGAGACATTGAGAGACAGTCAAGTGTGGAGATGGCTGCAATATGGCTTTGAGAGCACCGGAGAGAGCTTCTCTGGAGAAATGGCTTCTGCTCAGAGACCTGGCCAGGCTGGGGAGTTAGATGGAGGTAGGAGGTGGGAAGGGTAATCCTAGCAGAGGGCACAGCATGCCCAGAAGCCTGGAAGGATGGAGCGGCGCTTCAGGAAGCTCGGGCAAGTTGTTCCTAGGAAGTGTTGGCCAGAGAAGCTGAGGGTGATACCTTGTCTGCTGTAGGCTAGAGAACCAAGGCTGATAATTGAACAGGTTTTGCCTAATCCAGGAGCCCACCTGCAAACAGGGAGGGCAGAACAGACCCCTCCTAAGGTGAAAGAGGGTTCTCTGTTCCCTTCCCTTCTGCATGGGTTCTGAGGTTCCTTCTCACAGAAATATTCCCATTATGGAAGGAGAGAATCAGAGCGCCAGCATTCCACCACGTCCAGCTAGAATGTTTAATGTCGGCATTTTCTGACAGGGATCACCTTTGGAAAGTGAAAGGCCAGTGAAAAATTAGAATTACAAATCGCCTCGGTTCCCCTTCTGTGTTCTCTTTGAAGACCAGTTGGGTGGAAACAAACCCAATTATTTCTTTATCACGTATAAAATACCGGAAAAGCCCAAGCCGAGGCTTGCTTTAGGTTGGTGAATTCCACGGAGGAGAGGCCAGCCTATTCCTAACCTGCACTATTAATTATAGGGCACTCGTGAGAAAGAATTAAGCCCGGCGATGCAGCTGGCAAGCTAACATCTAATTCTGTAAATAATTGAGAGTCAAACCATTATTTTCCTGAAAACTCGAAATTGTTCAAAGTACTTTCCTGATTAGCACCTAAATAATAAAGTAATTATGTAATTAGTAAGTAATTTGTCACTTCAGGATGTAAATTTAATTTAGTATCTTTTCTTTTAAGCTTGACACCAGAGGTAATCGGGGCCATGGCTGTGTTAACTGTATTTCAGGGGACCGGTGGGGGAAGGAGGAACTGTCTTGGAGATGCTATGAGTCTCCCAGTGGGAGGATCCCAGGAGCCCTGTACAAGGACGTAGAAAGACTTTTTGCCACTACTCTTACTATATTCTTAGATATTGGACAAGAATTGATTTTCTCGGGAAGGCGTGTTGTCTGTATTTTTGTAGATGATGAAGTGTGCTCTTTAATTCTCAGGTCCCTTGTCACAAGCCCATTGTGTGCCCACGCTGGGCTATGGGTTTAGGGGGTCGTACATGAAGGTGGTCATGTTCTTAAGGACCATGTTCTTTGTGTTTGCATTTATGTTGGCCTGGGGGTGTGGATGTGCGTGCACACCTTCATCGATTCATTTGTTTCATTCATCTGTTCACTTGACAAATATCTGTTGAACACGCTGCTGCCTCTGGGAACTGTGCTGAAAACTGGACATACAGAAGGGGTCTGCCGCCGAGGAACCACCATTGTTATAAAGGAGACAGATAAGGCTCGGGGCCTGTGGCTCAAGTGGCTAAGGCGCCAGCCACATACACCTAAGGTGGCGGGTTCGAATCCAGCCCGGGCCGCCAAACAACAATGATGGCTGCAACCAAAAAAAAAATAGCCAGGCGTTGTGGCGGGCACCTGTGGTCCCAGCTACTTGGGAGGCTGAGGCAGGAGACTCGCTTGAGCCCAGGAGTTGGAGGTTGCTGTGAGCTGTGATGCCATGGCACTCTACCCAGGGGGATAGCTTGAGGCTCTGTCTCAAAAAAAAGGAGACAGATAAGATGCAAGTCAGCAAATATATATTTTTGAGCCCCAGGGACTACTGGAATGTACCCTCTGCCCCTCACCCTGCCTCTGCACGCCCAGCTCCCCTCCTAAGTTCTGGCTGGCGAGCAGTAAGATTCCTCCAGAGACAAAATCATTCCTTGCTCTGGACTTAAAAAGAGCAGAGCAAGTCTCTCCTGTGTATCTTTGTTTGGGCTTTGCTAGGAGAAGGGTGGATAGGAAGGGTGTGAGAGAGAGAGAGAGAGAGAGAGAGAGGGAGAGAGAGGAGAATAAACCAGTGCAAGGAAATAGAGAATGATGGAATGCTGTTTTATTTTTTAGAGACAGTCTCGCTCTGTTGCCCAGGCCACAGTGCCTTGGCGTCATAGGTTATAGCAACCTCTAACTCCTGGGTTCAAGCAATCTTCCCGCTGCAGCCTATAGGCACCTGCTGTGATGCCCGGCTAATTTTTCTATTTTGAGTGGAGACAGGGTCTCACTCTTTCTCAGGCTGGTCTCAAACTTCTGAACTTTTTTTTTTTGAGACAGAGCCTCAAGTTGTCCCCCTGGGTAGAGTGCTGTGGCATCAAAGCTCACAGCAACCTCCAACTCCTGGGTTCAAGCGAGTCTCCTGCCTCAGCCTCCCAAGTAGCTGGGACCACAGGCGCCCACCACAATGCCTGGCTATTTTTTGGTTGCAGCCGTCATTGTTGTTTTTGGTGGGCCAGGCTGGATTCGAACTCGCCACCTTAGGTGTATGTGGCTGGTGCCTTAGCCACTTGAGCCACTGGTGCCGAGCCTGAACTCCTGAGCTTAAATGATCCTCCTGCCTTGGCCTCCCAGAGTGCTGGGATTACAGTTGTGAGCCTCCGCCCTGCCCTGGCGTGCTGTTTTAGATGGATGAGCTGACCAGGCGGTGTTTTAGCAAAGACTTCCATGAATTAAAGAAGTGAGGTCCAGGTATGGAGTTCCAGGCAGGAAGAAGAGCAAGAGCAGAGGCCCTGAGGGCAGAAGTTCTCGGCACATTGGAGGAAGGCGAGGAATGCCAGTGGGTAAAGCACAGTGAAGGGAGGCTGTGGGCCTGACACACTCTGCAGTGAGGGGAAGGGAGACGCCTCCCAGAGCCCCCCACTGGCACCTCAGGGACTGCTGGGGAGAAGACCATGCTGGTGGTAGTAATGGCAGAATAACCGGCATGTTACATATGTGTGCATTTCATAAGATGCTTTTCACAAACATTTATTCCTTACATCAGTTCTGGAGGGTGGATGATTTAGGTGAAGCCTCCCTGGAGATTACCTCAAGTGGCAGGCTAGCAGTTGAACCTGGTTCTGAGCTTTGGGTGGCAGCCTGGCGCCGTGGGCCTCCGGCTGGCATTGTGGAGTGGAGGCCTCCTTGTCATTTCAGAAGACCGAGAAGATGGGGGAACTGATGGTCCAAGGGGTTAAGATTGACCAGATTGCTTCTACAAGCAGCTCAGGCAAATGAGTCTCTTAAAAGCCGATTATCCAAACAGGATGGAGTTTTAATCAAATCTCCAATATGGGGGGGAAGAGAACCTGGCCCAATCAGAGACTTAGGAAGGGAGGAGTCTGCAGAAAGGGAGGAAGGTGAATGATCTCTGTGGGGTCTGGGGAAAGTTAGACTCCTTGTAGTCTTGGCCTGTGATCTGTGTGAGGCCTGGATAGGGCTCAGCTGGCAGGTGTCCTGGAAATGTTGGGGGCCTGGCTGAACTGGGGTTCTGGAATTAAGGGCTTCTGTGTATCAGGAACAGCCCTGAGGAGAAAGACTAAGGGTGATTAGATCGGCTGGGGAGCCGGTGGCAAACAGGTGAGCCGGAAAGGCCACCAGGAAGCTGTCTTGTTGATGTTATGTCCCTAATACTGAGCACAGCGGCCTTCTTATAGAAGATGCTCCACGAACGTTAGTTTATTGGGGATACACAGTTGGAGACAGTGTGGAATTTGGACCCAGCCAGGCTGAGTCTGGAAGTAGGAGTCTCTCCTGCCCCTGAAACATTCAGGGCAGTGGATGTCATGCATCTCCACTGCGCTCGGCCCTCCTCATGCTGGTGGAGATGCAGTGAGGGTTACAACCAGGGCGGGCACTGCCTGCAGGCAGCGACGTGGCTGATGCCATCCTTCACTATCCTGCTGTCTTTTGCAGCCCCTCCCACCTTTACAGAAACACCCCCCCAGTACATCGAGGCCAAGGAAGGTGGCAGTATTACCATGACCTGCACGGCTTTTGGGAACCCCAAGCCCATTGTCACCTGGCTAAAGGAGGGGACGCTCCTAGGTGCTAGTGGGAAGTACCAGGTGAGTGTGGGTCTGGGCTGGGGCCATGTCGGTCACTCGTCCCCATCTCCCTCCCCTCCAAGGCCACCTCCCACTACGGCTGGCCACTGACACTATGTGCACAGGCACAGGGGATGTGAGAAGCTGACAGCCCAGCATGGCTGCAGGTGTCCTGCCTGTGTCATACAAGGGCAGCTGGTCAGGAAGTACCTGCCCTCTGAATCCCCAGTTGCATGTGTCCCTGAGACATTGGCAGGGCCCACGGGTGGGTGCTCAGGTGCTGAGCTCCATCCATCCTTGGCCCCCAGGTGAGTGACGGCAGCCTGACAGTGACATCGGTCAGTCGGGAGGACAGAGGCGCCTACACCTGTCGAGCATACAGCATCCAGGGGGAGGCTGTCCATACAACCCACCTGCTGGTCCAAGGTAGTGTGTACTCAGGCTCTCATGGGGGACCTCGGTCCAGTTGAGCTATGGAGGGTGTTTACTCTGGTCATACCTGGCACGGCAGGGGGTGGCATGGAGATGCAGGCAGGGCTCCTGTGTGCCATGTGCCTAACCTCACCGTTTCCGCATAGGCCTGCCTGGGAAAGGGCAGGGCCAGGCATGACACTGTGTGGGGGGAGGCACTGTGTTGCCTGGGTTTCCAGTTTCTCCCTCTGTCCAGATAGCATCCCTGCCATGCCTCCACCTACCTCCGAGAGGAGCCGTCCCTCAGGTCATCTATCCATTAGTGATGGCATCAATAAATATAGGAGTCCAGCCCAAGCCCAGACAGTTAAATAACACTGAGGGCATTTGGCAGAGCTGAGGTCTGTGCAGTCCGCACCAAGAGATGCCAGTCCATCCTGCCTGGGACCCCACAGTCCCCCAGGAGAGGCTGGGCACTGCCCAGGGTGGTACAGTGTCTGAGGGGCAGGGTCTGTTCAGGGCTTGTCTCTGCCCTGCCTACTGGAGGAACACAAGGGGAGGATGGAGGTGGCCACATGCTCCTGCTCCTGCTGCTGCTGCTCTGAGTGCTGAGCCATCGCTGGGGCCTGAGGTCCCTCAAAGCCTAGACAGACACTGCCCGTCCCTTGGGAGGGAGCCAGCACCAGGGACTGCTGGACGGCAGCTCCTGTCCCTCTGCACCCGTAGCTGCCCTCCTGACTTGGCTGGCGAGCAGCCCAAGGCTCTGATTCTTCCAGAGACAAGATCATTTCTTGCTCTGGATTTTAAGAGTGGCCTTTGTCCCTCCTGTGTGTCTCTGGGCGCAGGGAGGACAGGAATGGGGTGTGTGGGAGAGATGGCTGGTCTGGGGGTCATGGTAGCAGGTGGGGTGGAGCAGGTGCCGAGAGACAGCGTGTGGAAGCGTCTCCATGCCAACCGCGGGGTCATGCTGTCCCCAGCGCCCCTTCCCGGGGCACTCAGAGCTTCCTGGAGGCTGGTGCTGTTGCCCTCCCTGCGCAGGCGAGGTGATGTCTATTCCTTGCTCTCCCCAGGGCCGCCTTTCATTGTTTCCCCTCCTGAGAACATCACTGTCAACATATCCCAGGAC
This sequence comes from Otolemur garnettii, assembly GCF_000181295.1. Taxonomy (NCBI): domain Eukaryota; kingdom Metazoa; phylum Chordata; class Mammalia; order Primates; family Galagidae; genus Otolemur; species Otolemur garnettii. The sequence goes on along the minus strand of NW_003852492.1, from coordinate 7,079,412 downwards.
GCTCTGCTCACCTGCCGGGCAGAGGCGTATCCCGGCAACCTCACCTACACCTGGTACTGGCAGGACGAGAACGTCTACTTCCAGAAGTGAGCACCTGCCTCTGACCCTCTCACAGTGGTCCCAGCCCAGGTCCCAGGGGAAGGCCTCAGAGCAGAACCTGTGCTCATGCAGCTGCCCTGGGCTCCAGGAGCTGGGACAGGCAGGTGGTTCAAACTGCGGGTCCCACATGCTGAGGCCAGAGTCTGCACGGAGAGGTCTTGGGAGAGGGGCCCATTGCTATGTTGCTGTGGCAGGACCCCCATGTCCTACCTGTCAGCACCTCCCCCCATGTTCTTTGTGTGCTTTGCAGCGACCTGAAGCTGAGGGTGCGAATCCTGATCGATGGGACCCTGATCATCTTTCGGGTGAAGCCAGAAGACGCAGGGAAGTACACCTGTGTCCCTAGCAACAGTCTGGGGCGCTCCCCCTCCGCCTCGGCGTACCTGACGGTGCAGTGTGAGTCGGGGTGCGGGAGAGCCCAGTTGGTGGGGGCTCCAGAATGTGCAGGCCATATTGGGCAGACTGCAGGCTGGAGGGCAGCAAATACCAAGCTTCCTTCAGGGGAATGTGGGGGGAGGAAGGAGTGAGGGAGAAGAAGGGGGCAGGAGGGGAGGCCCAGCCCTGCCGGCATCGCTGTCTGTGCTAGGCTGGTTACTGCAGGATCTACACTTAGGTTGAGCTGAAGGAGAAGCAAGCACTCTGGGCAGTTGACTAAATAGTTGTCCTTGGGCTGGACGCTGGCCAGCACCTCTGCACCTTGACTGAAGTGTCTGAGGGAGCGCCTCCAAGAGTCAGTACAGGTTAGATTTCCCGCCAGCCACACACCGTGGATGCGGCAGGCAGGGTCGAGAGCTCCCTCTTCTGGGGCATGTTGGTCTGGCTCCCATGCGGCTTCCTGGGTGCCCTTCTCTGGGGTTGCTGGAGATGCAAATGAATGAGCTGCTCCTCACCCAGAACAATCGTGGGCTTTTGTTGAGGACAATAATTCTGTTTGCTAATCTTCAATGGTGGGAACACGGGCAGTTGCTTTCCCGCCCCCTGGCGAGCTGAGCATTGTGTGTGAGAGAGGAAAGATGAGTAATGAAGGTTCACGTCTCCCTTGATTTGTGGATGGCCCTGTCACTCAGGCAACAAAGGCCCCCGCTGTTGCTGTAGGTGACACTCTTCATCACTCAGGGCTGGCGTGGGAGGATTACTCACACCCGGAGGGGCAGGGGTGAGGAGTGGCAGAGTCTGGAGATGTTGGCCCTCGGTCAGTGTATGAGCTGAGGACAAGCAGAGAAGCAGTTGGTGGCCCCAGAGGCAGCTCATCTGTGGCTGTCTGGAGCTGGGTATTGCATGTGGCTGCCATTGAGCGGTCAAGGTGGTAGGGCCCAGAGGGACCTCCTGAGCCCCGTCGGACCCCCCACACCACACTCTTACCGCTTTCTCATCTTGATGGAGTACATTGTACCTCGTCTCCTGGCTTCCACTGGCAACAGCTTGAAAGGACTTTTAGCTGCTGTGTTACCAGTTCCAAGCTTCACAGAGCCGTGAGGCCCAGGGCCACAGGTCTAGCCCACCAGACCACAGCGAGTCGAGGAGTTGCTCGTGAGTGAATTAGGACAAGCTGGGTGGAGCGGCAAGGACCAAAGGGAGGGAGACCTGCCCCTCAGAGGAGTGTCCTGTCCCTTGGGCTAGGTGCACGCTGTGCCATCAGGGCAGGAAAGTGTCTGTGATGGGCCCAGGGAGCCAATGGGAGAGGTGGTCTGTGGGACGCTAAGCCCACCTGGAACAAGGCCCCAGACTGCCAGCCCCAGGCTGTCTGTCTGTCGGGAGGCATGTTTTGGTTTCCCCCGTCTCCAACGGGCGCCAGCACCCCCCACCCATCCTTGTCCTTTTTTACCTCCTTCCTGCCTTTAAAGAAAAGCCAGGGGGTTGAGATTTACAGGTGGGTGAGACGAGGATCTTTATTTCTGCTAAAAAGCAGTGTTCAGAGTATTTCCCATTCATAAACCCTTTGAAAATCTTGGAGGAGAAAAAAAAAAATTCTACCATACAAAAGTAGGAAGCTATGTCTAAATATATAACTCGGCCTGGTATTTATGTAATGCTGTTCTCTGAAGAGCTCAAAATGCTTAAAAGATACCAGCTCATTCATCCTCCCTGCCTCCTTAGTTCTGTAGCCTTCTGCTCCGTAGCCTTCAGGGGAAGTTGGGGAGAATTGAGAGGAGGTGACTCAGGCTGCTGGCAGGAGGTGTGGGGTGCTCTTGTGGTCTCCCGAGAGCCTCTCGTCTGTTCTGTGGCCAGGGCTGATTCTGCATCTCAACCGCAGAGTGAGATGGGGAAACCGAGGCCTAGGGAGGCTGAACAGACAGCAGAGTGGAGAGAGAAGAACGGCCCCTGTGATTATGCCAGTGTGGGTCATATCTGCAGAAGTGATGGCTGCCCAAGAGAAATTTGGGGATAAGGAGGGGTGGGAAAAGGGCAGGCAAATGTTGGCTTCACGGATCAGGGTCTAAGGGCTTAGAGTGATGGATGTGGAGAGCCCTTGCCCAATGGGTAAAGTCCATGAGTAGAAGCATTTGGGGAGTGCCATGGGCTGGGGTAGCCTGGAGCATGCCTTTGAGTGCCTCCAGGTGCTGGGCACAGCGGTCCTACAGTCTGGGTGTGCACGTGGGCTCGCCCCCGCCTGGATTTCTCACTTTGTGTCCCGTGTCTGTCTTCTCTCCCACCCATGCTAACTCTCCGCAGACCCCGCCCGCGTGCTCAACATGCCCCCTGTCATTTATGTGCCCGTGGGGATCCATGGCTATATCCGCTGCCCCGTGGACGCAGAGCCACCAGCCACCGTGGTCAAGTGGAACAAAGACGGGCGCCCCCTGCAGGTTGAGAAGGTGCTAGAGAGACGCACGTGGGGTTTCAGAAAGAGAGGCCCCTCCTGACCTCCAGATGTTGCCTCTAGGGTCAGGTTTTCTGCTAGGACTTCCCTGCCTCCTCTAAAGTCTCTGCAGAGACAAAGAGCTGCTTCTCTGGGGGTGTGTAGTATGGCAGGAGCTTTGCTGTTCTCCTAGGACGTGCAGACAGTTCCCACCCTGCTATAGCTGGGGCTCTGTCCAGCATTGTCTGCCCAGCTCAGATCCCACCTGGAGGGGAGCGGGACTCAGTGCCCGTTCCCTGACCAGCCGTCCCTGCTTTGTTGTCTGGCCGGCAGAACTTAGGTTGGACCTTGATGGAAGATGGCTCCATTCGAATCGAGGAGGCCACAGAAGAGGCCCTTGGCACTTATACCTGTGTGCCTTACAACACCTTGGGGACCATGGGCCAGTCTGCTCCTGCAAGGCTTGTCCTGAAGGTGAGGCCCCAGGGTTGTGGGTGGCCAGCATGAGGGCGGGCACCTGAACCCCTGGCTTCATGTATATGCCTGTGCCCCCTGCAGGACCCCCCGTACTTCACGGTGCTACCAGGCTGGGAGTACAGGCAGGAGGCCGGCCGGGAGCTGCTCATCCCCTGTGCAGCCGCAGGGGATCCCTTCCCTGTCATCACGTGGAGAAAGGTACCTGGGCTCTGGAATTCCTGGGGCCGTGGGGGAGGTGGGGACCTGGTGACTAGTTTTGTTCTGGATCTGTGCGGGGCAGTGTCCAGGTTGGTGGCTTCCTTCCTCACCTTCCTTTCTGTCCCAATCCTCTCCCTGCCCCCTTGTTTGGCCAAGGTAGGGAAGCCCAGCAGAAGCAAGCACAACGTCCTGCCCAGTGGGAGTCTCCAGTTTCGCGCCCTGAGTAAGGAGGACCACGGGGAGTGGGAATGTGTCGCCACCAACGTGGTCACGAGCATCACTGCCAGCACCCACCTCACTGTCATTGGTACTTGGCTGGTGGGGCTGGGTGGGGCTGGACAGCAGGGCAGAGAGCGGCTGGTGGGGGCCGGGGCTGGGTGGCTGCCCTCTGCAGTGACTTTCCTAACTCAGGCCAGCCACTGAGCTCAGAGTCTAACAGGCTCTGTGAGGGAAGATCAGCTGGCATCTTGTCCTTGGGGAAGTCTTTTTCTGATGGGGACAAGCTGAGTGTACCCAGCAACCACCCTTCCCCGACATAGAAAAGACCTGAGACCCAAGGTTGGGGCAGGGGGATGTCTTTCTCTGGGGTTCTTATTTTTGATGGCCTGAGGTAGGGGACCCCCAAGACCTCGCCTGCTCTTGTAGTCTGTCCCTTTGAGTCCTGGCAGCTATAATTGTAACCGTAGCCAACACTTTTGAGCTGTTACCAGCGGCCTTAGGCTGTGTACCTACCAGGGTTCTGCCTACCTCATCATCCACAGTTCTGGGCGCTGGGGTTCCCTCATTTTGGCGTGGCTGGACCCCCTTCCCTGGGTCTCATTACTAATAAGTCCTGGGTCTAGGACTCAAGCCTGAGTTGAATTGCTTTTTTTTTTTTTTTTTTTTGAGATGAAGTTTCACTATGTTGCCCTCAGTAGAGTGCTGTGGCATCATAGCTCATAGCAACCTCAAACACAAAGTTTCTTGCCTCAGCCTCCCAAGTAGCTGGGAGTACAGGTGCCCGCCACAACGCCTGGCTAATTTTTGGTTGTAGTTGGCCCTGGCTGGATTTGAACCCACCAGCTCCTGTGTATGTGGCTGGCATCGCTAGCTGCTGAGCTACAGGCGCCGAGCCTCCGAGTTGAATTTCTTAACTGCTGTGTCAAGCTACCACTCACACCAGTGGTCAGGTGGGATAGGCTATCTTGTGAGGCCACAGAGCTTTATAGGAGACGGGACTTTCTGGCTTTGCCTATGACTGTAGAGGCCAGTGTTTCTGTGCTTGCCAAGGATCTCAGGATTTTGGTCTGGGATGAGGAGTGTTCTGGTTTCTCTTTGGCCCATATCCCTGATGCTCATGATCTGCTAGTAGGACCAGACCACACAGTGGACAGGCTTCCCTCTCCAACTCTACTCACCAGTAGCTTCAGGGAGCCAGCACCTAAGAGTGTCCCCTTGTCCCTAGTCACGTCTCCCACAGTACTGCATTCTGCTGCCACAGGCCACGGCCTCTCTGGGGCTCCCGCAGTGAGCTGTGGGCACCTGGAACCATGGGCTCAGTTCTTTTCAGTCTGAGAGGTCCCCACTTGGTTTCTAGGCACCAGCCCCCATGCCCCAGGCAGTGTCCGGGTCCACGTCTCCATGACAACTGCCAATGTGTCCTGGGAGCCCGGCTATGACGGAGGATATGAGCAGACATTCTCAGTTTGGTACGGACCTCTGTGAGTCAGCCCCGCACGCTTTGCTTTCTGCTTCTCCCTCTCCCCACCCCGACTGCAGGCAGTCCAGGGTTGGGGGAGGCTAGGGGATGTGGCTCCTCGGCCAGACCTACAATGGCGAAGTGGGCCAAGGCAGTGACCAGTTCTTACAGGTGATGGCGGCAGTCTGTAAGGCCCTCTGGGCTGCCTTGTCCCCAGCCCTGCGGGTTGAGGTGGCCCAAGTCATGCAAGACTCTCTGCGGCCTCTCCGGGCTGTCCCTGCCCTAAGTTTTATGTTCCTCTAGCTTCCACCTTAAGCACTTTGTGAAATAGCCGAGCCTGAAGGGTAGAATCTAATTTTTATTCTCTCCCTTCCCCAGTGGTCCCAGAGGCCAGTGTGGAGGAGTGTGCTCACCTTCTCGGCCTGTGTTCAGCTTCTGTGTTTTTCTCTCTAGGACCGTGTGTTTCTCTACTACTTGTCCTTCTCTTGTTAATTTAGCCAGATGCAGTGATTTGGGAGCTTTGCCCAAACCTTAGAAGAGACAGAAATCTCTAAAATGCACCAGTCTGGGAGGGAGCAGGAGGCCCAGGAAAGGAGGAAAGAGGCCCAGCTGACCTCCTCTCATCACCCTAGGGATGTTCTCTCCCCACACTCATGTCCTAAGCCAAGAACTGTGGCCATCTGCCTCGTGGGTGACGTCCTTGAGCAGGGATGACAAGCCCCCTTGCTTCCTTTGTTCAGACTTCTATCTCCTGGGCTGTGCTTCCAGCCAGGCTCAGCCAGAGCCTGGGGAGGAAGGGAAGTCAGACTCTAGAGGGGAACTCTGGAATGGGAGAGGGATTCAGAACCGCTGATACACTCCCAACAGCAAGGGAAGTTGAGAAGGGAACCTACCCTGTCATGGTGGTTTAAACTGGGCGGAAAGTCCTTGGCATGTTGAGTTCTGGATAGGTGAGCTGCACCTGGAGGGGGGAGTTGAAGCCAGAACACCCTCCCTTGCCCTCATCTTTATTCCTCCCGTGGCAGGGGTGGGAGGGCACCTAACAAGCCTGCCTGGTGGCTATTGCAAGACTGTGGTGCTGCTTGGCGGCTGCATGGCTGGGGGAGGGGCACTTGGCTTGGCCCAGATGTCTTTGGGGATGCGCCTGAGGCAGGTATGGGTGCAGGCGAGGGGCTCCCTTGCTGCTTGTGGCGCGCCCCACGCTGCTGCACATCTGCATCGCTTCACTGCGTATTGCCCACTGCTTTAGTGCTCTGGCTGGGAAGGGCAGGTGCCAAGGTTGCGGAGGTCCCCTTCCCGCCTTTCTTTCTGACTGCCTCTAACGCTCCGTGTACTGACTCAGGCATTTGGCACTAGCTTCTTTTTGCTGTGCTTTCCGCTGCCTCAGCTCACCCTCCTGGGCATACACGGCAGCAAACCTGTACACCCAAAGGGAAACCCGGTGGGCATCCTCTGCCTTACAGCGCAGGGCTGCAAACGCCGGGCCGCTCCCGCAGGACTACGTCTCCCCCTGGCGGCGACGTCGTGGAACTGCAACTGCCGCCGCAGGCTTTATTGCTTGTTGGGAGTTGGATGCATAGAGCCAGGGAAAGCCCTCACCCGGGTTTCAGTACTCTCCACCTGCTGTGACCTTGCCCTTGATTGCGATTTCTAACTCCTAAACCTTAGGGATCCTGGTCCCACTGTGGGGAGACCCCGGGCATTTTGTCATATGCCCTGGATATCCTTAGATGACCCAAATCTAACTGGACTCAGTGAGCCACTGGGTTACCCTGGGTCCCATTTTTTGTGGTCTCTGGTGGGAAGGGGTAGAAGCCAAGCTACCTGGGTTCCTTCCCTAGTCCTGCCATTGCTGAGTTGTTCTTCCCCACTTTCTAGTGTTCTTACCCCCTTCCACCTTCAGGGTTATGCCCAGGGTGGGGTTCTCCCACAATGCAGCTGGTCTCATGATGAGCATCATAAGCATGACTCAGCCCTCAGGGCCCCTTACAGGGGACGAGGTCCCAGCCATGGCTAGTGACTTGGCACCATGAGGACTGGCACAGCCACAGCCGGGCAGGTCTCGCTCCTTGGTCATCCCCTCTTCCTGCCCTTGAACCTGGGAACGCCCCACCCACCCCCTGCCTTCTCCATGACGACCTTGCTTGTACTCTCCTCTCTCCAGTGTAACCCACCCCACCCCTTGTCTCCTGCCCTGTCTTTGTTTTGGCCAGGACGAAGCGGGCACAGTTTGGGCCCCACGACTGGCTGTCCTTGTTAGTGCCACCGGGACCCAGCTGGCTGCTGGTGGACACTCTGGAGCCTGAGACAGCCTACCAGTTCAGCGTCCTGGCCCAGAACAAGCTGGGAACCAGCGCCTTCAGTGAGGTGGTCACTGTGAACACTTTAGGTGAGGGCCCTGGGCCTGGGGTGTCTCCAGCATATTTCCTGGAGGAGCTGGGATAGTGACGGTGAGGAGGCAGGTGACCCAAGCAGGGGGCGTGTGTGGCCTGCTGCATACCAGGCACTTTGCTAAGTATTTCGTGTAATCATGACATTTGATCTTCCAGGATGGATTTGTCATGCTCTTCTGTGGGGTTTGCCTGGTCTCACCTCAGAACACGGTTGGCCAGATCCCTGTTGTGTTTCTAGATGAAAGAAAGAGGCTTAGCATTTTGCCCTTCCTGGTGAACCACATGTTAGCAACAAGGCCTCACAGGGGAGATCGGGACTCCTTCCTCCGTCCTCCTGAGCCCTGCCTGTCGGTTCTCTCCTTTGGCCCCAGCCCCGTGCAGGCGGCAGGCTTGTGGCCGACTCAAGCTGTGGAGCCTTCTAGTACACGCCAGCTCTTCCTTCCTGGACCCAGTTGCTCACTCTCCCTGCCTGGCACAGTCCTCTGAGGTGGGCGAGAGGGCTGCTGTGAGCAGGCTCTTCCCAGGTGGAGTGGGCGGCACAAAGCCGCCTGTGCCCAGACTCTTCTCCTCAATAGCTGCCGTGGGGGCTGCAGGGAGGAATGTCCACCCCAGCTCTCAGTGACTCTGCTGGGCCTCCTTTTGTCCCCGTGGGCCAGGAAGGGACTTGAGAGTGACCAGCATCCTGTGAGAAGAGTTGCCCAGCTTCTTGGAAGAGCACAAACGATCCTTTGATTACCTGGCATTCTTCCTCTTTCCTTCTTGTTCCCATCTTCCCCCACACCCCCCCTTTTTTTTGGCTGGGGCTGGGTTTGAACCCGTCACCTCCGGCATATGGGGCTGGCGCCCTACTCCTTTGAGCCACAGGCCCTGCCCCTCCCCCCTTTTTAAAAAATTATTTTTGAGACAGAGTCTCATTCTATCGCCCTGATAGAGTGCTGTGGTGTCATAGCTCACAGCAACTTCAGCCTCCTGAGTAGCTGGGTCTGCAGGTGCCTGCCACTCTCCTGGCTAGTTTTTTTTTTTTTTTTTTTTTTGAGACAGAGCCTCAAGCTGTCCCCCTGGGTAGAGTGCTGTGGCATCACAGCTCACAGCAACCTCCAACTCCTGGGCTCAAGTGAGTCTCCTGCCTCAGCCTCCCAAGTAGCTGGGACCACAGGCACCCACCACGATGCCCGGCTGTTTTTTGGTTGCAGCCGTCATTGTTGTTTTGGCGGGCCCGGGCTGGATTCAAACCTGCCACCTTAGGTGTATGTAGCTGGCGCTTTAGCCACTTGAGCCACAGGTGCTGAGCCTGGTTTTTCTATTTTTAGTAGAGATAGGGTCTTGCTCTTGCTCAGGCTGGTCTGGAACTCTGGAGCTCAAGTGATCCACCACCTTGGCCTCCCAGAGTGCTGGGATTATAAGTATGAGCCACTGCGCCTGGCCCATTTTTCCCGCTTTTGAGATTCTTGACTCTCTCATCATGTTCTTTAGCAGAACTCTGAAGGCAGAATCATGAAGCTCTGGGGTCACTGGCCTTGACCTCCTTCCCCTCTTGCACCTGAAATGCTGAGGGTAGGAGCATGCAGGGGTGTGGTGATCTTGGCGCTCGCGACGCCATCACCCTCTTTCCTTTCCCCACTGCAGCATTCCCTATCACAACTCCAGAACCCCTGGTGCTGGTCACCCCACCAAGGTGCCTCATAGCCAATCGGACTCAGCAGGGTGTGCTCTTGTCCTGGCTCCCGCCTGCCAACCACAGCTTTCCCATTGACCGCTACATCATGGAGTTCCGCGTCGGGGAGCGCTGGGAGATGCTCGATGATGCCATCCCAGGCACCGATGCAGAGTTCTTTGCCAAGGATCTGTCACAGGTGAGGGCTCTGCTTTTCTTTGCTGCTATTTCCCAAATTGTGGAAGTGACATGTCTCTAGAGCTTCTGGAAGCTGTGAGTGACCAACTTTGGTTGTGAGGGCAAGCCATGTGCTGTACCCCACACCACCGTTCATGGGTTCTCCAGATCTGCTGCCAAGGATTGGAGCTTGGCAATCCTTGGTGGCAAAAAACTAAAGATTTCACCTAAGCTCTGACATGAGCTGGGCCGCGCAGACAGAGAGGCCAGCATGCACAATCAGGTCACTGACCTCTGCCTTTTTTTTTTTT
>NW_003852492.1:7026251-7069492 GCF_000181295.1 Otolemur garnettii | reverse complement strand
CCTGCCACAACACCTGGCTATTTTTTGGTTGCAGTTGTCATTGTTGTTCGGCAGGCCCGGGCCAGGTTCAAACCCGCCAGCCTAGGTGTATGTGGCTGGCGCCCTACTCACTGAGCTACAGGCCCTGAGCCTAACCTCTGCTCTTTGACGAGTCTCAATTGGGGTGGCGGGGGGGTCCTAGATTTGCCCAAGGAAGGGCCCCTCTTTTAACAACTTGGAGTCTCTGGAGGAAGATGCATCATCTGTTTTTCCAACTGACCCTCTTTAAACTTGGGAGAGGAAGCTGTTTATTTCATAGACACAGATGATCTAATCTCTCTTTCTACCTTCCTTCTCTGGATGCTCGTTTAGTGGTGCACTGGATTCGGCTCACAGTAGCCCTGAGTGCCTGTTGTGTGTAACTCTGCCCAACTCTTCCAGTGAACTCACGTTCTTAGCTAGGAATCAGCCAGGGTGGGAGTATTTACACACAGTAATTGGCCACTGCTGCCAATCACTTACTGTTAGACACTTAGGTGCCCTGTCCCATGGGAGGCCGTGTGCAAGGCCAGCGGTGGTAAGGTGGGGGGCAGTGGTGTCTCAGGTCCCTCAGCTGACTGGGTGTTGTCTCTGGGGCCGCAGGACACCTGGTACGAGTTCCGGGTCCTGGCCGTCATGCAGGATCTAATCAGCGAGCCCAGCAACATCGCCGGCGTCTCCAGCACAGGTACTTTGGGGTTGGAGCATCTCTTACGATGACAGTGCTGTAAAGCCCACAGCCACCTGGGAGTCCCTTTGTGAAACGGCTGATAGAGAAAAGTCTGGATTGGCACCGACATGAGTCACAGCATTTCTTAAGCCCTCTGGGGCTGTGCTTCTGTGACACACAGCATTTTATTCAACTTAGGTTTCAGACTCACCTGTAAGTTAGCCATGTAAAGAAATTCAACCAGTGTTCTTAGAGTGGTCAAAAGGACTGGATTTCACAGTTGCTTGCTATACATTTTTAGTGTCCTCTGGTGTTACACTCTGTAATGGGGGGGCATGAATGAGAAGGCAGGAACAACAGGTCAAGTATTTACTGAATGTCTGCTGCAGACTTCTTTCTAATTATATGGGTTTTATTTGGCAAATTGTTGTTTGCCTCCGTTCCTTCCTCTCCCTGGATCTTTTCAGGCTAAATAAAGCCAACTCCCCAGCATTTTTTCCATTTTTCTCTCTTTCTCTTGGCCCTGGTCCCATTCCTGCACATCATCCCTCCAGCTACAGTTCCTGAAACCCAGCAGGGTCCCTCCCCGAGTGAAGGAGAATCCTTGATTTGGGAAGAGCAAACCAATAGTGGCGTCATTTCCTTAGGCACTGCTGGCCTGGAAAGCCCCGGGACCCAGCGGCAAGGATCTTGGCCGAGAAGCTGGTGCTGTCAGATTAACAGTGTTAGGAAGACGCTCGTGTGGGCAGCCTGCGGGGACGGGAGGGCTGAAACGTCACCAGTGTGGGGAGTAACAGTGGGACATGATTCTGCCTCTTCCACACCAGTGGACTTTTTACAAAACGAAGTGATCCTCCTAGAGGCAGCACAACCAGAGAGCTTCTGTCTTGGCTTCTCTCCAGGGGAGAGACTCAGACGTAGAGGGACAGCCAAGGCCAGATTAGAAGGCTTGAGCGTTTTGCAGGCTCATCGCAGCAGACTGTCTTTCTCGGTAGCTTGGGGCCTGGCTCCCAAAGGAAAGGTGCCTAGTCAGACAATTGCAGGCGGGTGCATGAGGGTGCAGCCGTCTCAGCACTCCCTGTCTTTGGTCCTGCCGTTTCTGAAAGCTGTAATGTTCATTTCCCTCTCAGCCAATCAACATTATTGATGGAGCCGTGAATTCTGGCCAAATATATCACACTATATCGATTTTCCCTGTGCTGAACCTAGAGTGGCACTTACTGATATCGCTGTCCTACGAGTGTATTACACAGGCTGGGGGCTCGTCCTGGGCTGTGTTATTGATGAGCTCTGTGTATGTGGGCATGACCGGGGCCTCTGTTCTTTACCTAAAAAGGGAGCACCCACCTATCTCTGCTGCCCCTGCCAGCTCTGTCCCTGAGATGACCAAAGTGTGCTAGTCTTTACTGCTAGAAGCTGCGTGCCTGTACTGTAATGGATTTAAAGATGGGTGGATCTGAATTCTATCGTGATAATCCCTCTCCCTGCCATAGTACAATAATTTACCCTTGCGGTGTCTTCATACATGGGCTCTTATTTTGTAGAGACAGCAGTGGGTGGCAGCAAATCCCAGATAGAACACAAGAGCGGCTGGGTTCTGGTTTGTGACTGAGGGCAGGGTCTATCTGCTAAGCGACTCAGAGTTTTTTCATTGAGAGAGTGGGAACAGTATATATGTGAGAAGGTCCGATCACGTGCATGCAATGCTTGGCAAAATGCAAAGCACCAGCAAGTATGGATCGTTGTTGCAATAAGGCATAGAGGCCTGTCTTCTTTGGAAGCTGTGTGCAGGTTACTTGACTTCGGGACGCTCTCCCCTTCTCTCTCTTCATGATGCCGTGCAACCTGTTGAGGGTTAGCGCTGAGCGTGGAGCCTGAGCCTCAGTACTGTCGTCCCGTGGAGGCAAAGCAGGACACTTGAGGACTGTGTGTCGGGGCAGGTGGGGGCCCGGGAAAAGACAGACTCGCGTGCTCTCTGCCCTCCCTGCAGACATCTTCCCGCAGCCGGACCTGACCGCGGACGGGCTTGCGCGGCCTGTGCTGGCTGGAATCGTGGCTACCATCTGCTTCCTGGCAGCTGCCATCCTGTTCAGCACCCTGGCCGCCTGCTTTGTCAACAAGCAGCGCAGGCGTAAGCTCAAACGTAAGAAAGGTAGGTGTGGGTCCCCGTCCCTGCATGGCCTGCGGGAGATGCTGCCCATCAGGAGAGATGGGCCCTTCCTAGCATGAACTCCCCTTGGAAATAGGGACATGGGACTTTTGTGGGTAGAGCTACCAGTGGGACCTGATTTGAAGGAGGGAGGAGGGAAGTGAGAATCACAGGGGAGGCTGACGGGCTGGGGCCTGAGCTGGTGCAAAGGCAGGGCACGGCAGGCACCGGCTTCTGAGCTATGCCCAAAGGTGCCAGACGTGAACGCAGCCCCTTCCTTCTGCGCTTGCTGTGCACGGCTAACCCCTGGGCAGGAGGAGGCTGAGCTGCTGGCGGCTGCGGCCTCAGTGGGCTCTCTCCCTTTCTTTTCCCTTGCAGACCCTCCACTCTCCATCACTCACTGCAGGAAAAGCCTGGAGTCTCCGTAAGTGTCTCTGACGCTAGAGGAAATATGCAGTGGTCGACAGTGGAATGTGGGAGGAGGTGGCGGTCCGGCACAGGTGGACCGTCCACCTCGCCCAGCCCCGGTTCTGTGTTTCTAAGCTGTTGACTGTTAATTGACCCATGTATTTATTTTAAGTTGTCCACACCAAGACACAGAGTGGTAGTATAATAATCCGTATTAGTGAGTCAGAAGCTCTTCAGTAGCCCTGGATGGTATTTCTCTAATTTTTTTCCCAGCCTAACAGATATGCCTTCATGATGTGTCTTGCTGAAGTCAGTATTAAAATGAGCTTGTGTTTCCTGCACAAGCAGACGTGAGGCCAGAGTGTGCTCGGGCAGAGTGAGGCAGTCTAGAATAAAAGCACAAAGGGGTTGTTCATTCCAGAGATGGCTGAGGCACATCCAGATGATGGAGAGTGGACCAAAGTAATTCTTAGCAAGAGACACAGCCTGTTCTCTCCAGCGTCACCTTCCTGGGAGTTAGTTGTTTGTTGGGAGAGGGATGAGCAGTCCTAGGCCAGCGTGCACCCATGCCTCACGGCCTCCTGGCTCTCCTCCTCCCGCAGCTTGTCCTCTGGCAAGGTGAGCCCCGAGAGCATCCGGACACTCCGGGCCCCATCAGAGTCCTCTGACGACCAAGGCCAGCCTGCAGCCAAGAGGATGCTGAGCCCCACCCGGGAGAAGGAGCTGTCGCTGTATAAGAAGACCAAGAGGGCCATTAGCAGCAAGAAGTATAGTGTGGCCAAGGCTGAGGCTGAGGCAGAGGCCACCACCCCCATCGAGCTCATCAGCAGGGGCCCCGACGGCCGCTTTGTGATGGACCCTGCTGAGATGGAGCCCTCGCTGAAGAGCAGGCACATCGAGGGCTTCCCCTTTGCAGAAGAGACCGACATGTACCCCGAGTTCCGCCAGTCGGACGAGGAGAATGAGGACCCGCTGGTGCCCACATCTGTGGCTGCTCTCAAGTCCCAGCTGACCCCTCTGTCGTCCAGCCAGGAGTCCTACCTGCCACCACCAGCATATAGCCCTCGGTTCCAGCCCCGTGGGCTGGAGGGCCCCAGCGGCCTGGAGGGTCGTCTCCAGGCCACGGGCCAGGCCAGGCCCCCGGCCCCCCGGCCTTTCCACCACGGCCAGTATTATGGGTACCTCAGCAGCAGCAGCCCTGGGGAGGTCGAGCCACCTCCCTTCTATGTGCCAGAAGTGGGCAGCCCCCTGAGCTCTGTCCTGTCGTCCCCACCCCTGCACAGCGAGGGGCCCTTTGGCCACCCCACCATCCCTGAGGAGAACGGAGAGAACGCTTCCAGCAGCACGCTGCCCTTGGCCCAGACGCCCACAGGAGGGCGCTCCCCTGAGCCCTGGGGCCGGCCGGAGTTCCCCTTTGGGGGGCTGGAAGCCCCAGCCATGATGTTCCCCCACCAGCTGCATCCTTGTGACGTCGCCGAGAGTCTGCAGCCCAAGGCCTGCCTCCCCCGAGGACTGCCCCCCACCTCCCTGCAGGTGCCCGCGGCCTACCCAGGCATCCTGTCCCTGGAGGCAGCCAAGGGCTGGGCGGGCAAGTCACCTGGCAGGGGTTCTGTCCCAGTGCCCCCCACGGCCAAGTGGCAGGACAGACCTATGCAACCTCTGGCGAGCCAAGGGCAGCTAAGACATACCAGCCAAGGTATGGGCATACCCGTGTTGCCTTACCCCGAGCCGGCCGAGCCCGGGGGGCAGGGCGGCCCCAGCACATTTGGCCTGGACACCCGGTGGTATGAGCCCCGGCCCCGGCCCAGCCCCCGGCAGGCCAGGCGCGCCGAGCCTAGTTTACATCAAGTGGTGCTACAGCCATCTCGGCTCTCACCTCTGACCCAAAGCCCCCTGAGCTCCCGCACTGGCTCCCCTGAGCTCGCCGCCCGAGCCCGGCCTCGCCCAGGCCTCCTGCAGCAGGCAGAGATGTCGGAGATCACCCTGCAGCCGCCAGCCGCGGTCAGCTTCTCCCGCAAGTCCACGCCGTCCTCAGGCTCTCCTTCCCAGAGCAGCCGCAGCGGGAGCCCCAGCTACCGGCCCGCCATGGGCTTCACCACTCTGGCCACAGGCTACCCGTCCCCTCCGCCGGGCCCCGCGCCTACTGGGCCTGGGGACAACTTGGATGTGTTTGGACAGACGCCTTCCCCTCGAAGGATGGGGGAGGAACTGCTCCGACCAGAGCCCCCCCCACCCACATTACCTACTTCAGGGTGAGTGTGAGCGGCATCTCCTGCCAGCTGCACCTGGTCAGCCTCCCTCCCCACTGCCACCCTGCCCCCACCCGTCCATCCACCCAGTGACAGGGCTTGTTTGCACACGCTGCAGCATCCCCTCGGGAGAGGAGTTCTGGCCACTACGGCCACGGCACTGGCAGGCTGTGGGCACAGGGTGGCGGTGCTTTCCTGCCCGGTACCCGGCCAGCAGCATGAGGGATCTTTTCTACCTGGCCCAGAGTGCCCAGAGGCCCGCAGCATTCCTGGGAGTGGCTCACCTAGGATAGGGGGACATGGTGTATCAGAGCAAGTGGCCTTGGGATGCCCCAGTCCCTCTTGGCCCTGAGGGCTTTCCACGTCCCCATGATCCTGGCAATGGGCAGTGGTGTCTGGGGCCTCTCACCGGCCTTGTGTCCAGCCTCTTTTTCTTCCTGGCCCCGCCTCCTTGCTAAGCAGGACCATATCTGGAGCCTGACTGCCCAGGACCACCAGGCCAGGGGCCTCCTGTTCCCAAACTCTGCCCCTTAACAGCCTTAGTGAGTGCCGGACTCTGGCCCCCCTCCATGGCCTGTCCTGGAGACTCACATCCTGAAGGCCTGGAGAAAAGTCTCAGACCTTGTGACCGTGTGCGGGAGCCACACACCCCATCCCCCTGTGTGCCTCGCAGGAAGCTGCAGAGAGACAGACAGACAGACAAGCTCCCGCGATCAGCCTGCCTGAGCGAGCACTCTAAACTGTAGCCGTGGGTATTCCAGGTACCAGAGCCTGGATGCCTGTCTGTGCCTCCAATTCTCTTGTCTTTCTGCCCTGCCCACCCCCTTCTCTAGTCAGTCTTTCTCTCCATCTTTCTTCCTTCGCCACGGTCTCTGGGTTGGCCCGACTTGCTCAGGAGAGCCTGCCACGTCTCTAGTGCCCCGGATGCCCTTCCCTGCCTTTCCCCTCTTCTCTTTCTCTCTCTCTGGCTCCGTCCTTTGGTCTCTCTTCTTGATGTAGCACCTGTGGAGGGGAGCAGAGAGTTCCAGAGCAGGCTGGCCTGGTGGTAGGCAGGATGGGGGTGGCCGAGGAGGGGGCCCTGTGCTCTCCCCTGCCCCTGTCCCCCACCCTCTCTGGTACCTGGAAGTGCAAGCTCACCTCTCACCTTCAGTCCCACGAGGGCTGCTGGGGAGGAGGAGGGCCTGGCGGGCGGCGGGGCGCAGGAGAGCTCTGGCTAGGGTCCGCCTCTGCCTGCAGGATGCTGTCTCCGCAGCTCTGTCTGTGCTTGCGCAGTGCTCATCTGCTTCCCCCCATCGTGCGTCTGGGTCTCGTCTCTCTCCTCTCCTCCCTCACCCATTCTCTGGCCTCGCCTGTCGCCTGTCTCGGTGCTCGCTGTGCCCCCCCTGCTTCCCTCTGGGTGTGCGTGGGCGGTTGACCCCGGCCGGTGTTGATAACTGCTTTGTTTCTGATTGATCTCAGCTATCTGGGCAGTGTTGTCGAGACAAGCCTCTCCTCAGCTCAATAGGTAAGGGAGCTCCTCGGCGGGCGGGCGGGGGCGGGCAGGCGGACGGGGCTTTGGCAGGGCCATTGCTTCCTGGACAGGGGATCCAGAATCATGTCCCCTCACCGCCCTGTGGGTGGCAGTGCCGCTCCCTGATCCCCATGGCTTCTGGGTTCCCCACATCGGGCCGCTCCAGGCCACGCTCGCTCAGATACCTGCCTCGCTGCAGCTTCTGGCCCCCCCATTCCCCACGTCTAGCCCCCTGCTAGCTCCCTTGTAGGTCCCCTCTCTCAGACATCTCACCAGACTGCTGTCAACACACCCAGGGCCTCCCACAGAAGCGCTGGGCTCTGCATGCACCCCAAGAGGCCCAGAATGCCAACATCGGCTTTGCACCCCTGCACCCTCAGGGCCACCCTGTTTTCCCAGTAGTCTCAGACATAGTGTCCCCTCCCTCCCTCCCAACACCCAAGGGCTCTTCTCCGGGACTGTTGCTCTCTCCCTGCCTTCTTGGGGTCTTCATGATACACATATTCGGTCCTTTCAAGGAGCATGAGGTTGAAGCGTGGCCCACGTCTTCCCTCAAGAGCAGGGTCTTCCTAAGGGTCAGGTCACCCGTAGTCCTACCAGGGCAAGGGCTTAGAAGTGTCACCACGTCCCTGTGCTCCAGCATTCTGCAGCCCATTCTTAGTTGCCACAGGACTGAACTGTGACCTCACCCCCAGGTCCAGATGGCTTTCAAGATCCTGGTAGTGGTCATGCTGACTTCCTTGGGCCATGCCATCAGGAGAGGATCTTGGGAGGATCTCCCTGGGGGTGGAGAAGGCAGTTTCCTTGGGGCAAAAGGGTATTGCACTGGCGAGAGGTGAAAACCCCAGGGATCAGCACTGCGTCCCTCCCTCTGTCCCACCGTGGCTGACCCCTCTTTCTACATGTCTTTCTAGTGGAGGCAAAAGGAATATGGATATTTTAAGGGCTGTCTCTCAAGAGGATTAGGTGCCTTGAGGATCACTCTCTCTCATAGAAACCTGGAAGGTTTTTGCCTCCATTGGCAATGCCCCTGGGAACATGCCCATGCAGGCAGCAGTGCCTGGCAGTGGGAGAGAGTGAGCCTCCTGTCTGGGTGCTCTTGGCTTCCTCAGGTCCAAAGTAGCTACATTCTTTCTTCCTAGAGAGGCCTAGGGAGGCTGATTCTCCTAACCAAGGACCATCAATCTCATGCAGTCATGAGAGTGGCCTCCCTTTAGGAGGGTTGACCGTGTGGCATTTCTTCATGATCTGCAGTTATAATGTTGTCACCAAACCCAGAGGCCCTGCAGCTGAGGGGAGGCTGACCAGGAGCCACACCACAACTGTGGGCAGGGAGTGGCCAGAGGCATCCCGCGGCCACCGAGCAACTGGGCTGCCCTCTAACTTCCCCATACTCCCACCCTGGGCCTGGGAGGTGTGGGTGCTTTAGACCAGTCCTCACCTGGCTTCTAGAAGCTTCCTGAACCCCATCCTCTTTGTTACTTCCTCCCGTCCTCACCCCATTCTTGGCCCCCTCTCTCCCAAGGGCCCCCACTGTGCCAGCCCCAGAGAGCCCAGCTAGCCTGTGTGTCTCTGCTGTGGCAAACCCAGAAACCACGGGATGATGGACCATTGTTTCTCTCCTGGGCCTGGCGGGGATCCCAGCTTAGGGGAAGGAAATCCTCGCACTGTTTCCAAGGCAGCCCTTCTGGGTGCTGTGGCAGGAGCCCCCCGCTCGCTCTCCCGCTTGCTGAGAGCCTCCGTGGCGGCGCGGTGGCTGCCGTGGCCGTGGGGAGCCACGGGCTCCTCTTTGGACGCTGTCTCCATGCTGCGCCTTTGCATGTGCCCCTCGGTCTTGCTTGGAGAAGTTGTGACACCTCCTGTCTACGTTCGTTCTCGCTCTGTTTCTATTCCCTGCAGTTTCTTTCCTGTTCCTTCCGCCCACACCTGTAGTTGTCTCTCCTGCCTTTCCTCTTTTCTCTCTCCTTTTTTTCTCCTCTTCCTAACTCCTATCTCAGCGTGGGGAGTTGGCCTGTCCTGTTTGTGAACTGCGAGGCAGCCGAGCTCCCTGTCTGATATCAGTAGTGCCCTGTCCCCACATCTCCTTCTCATCCCCTTCCCCAGTAAGGCTTGCAGTGACCTCGGCAAGGCCTGGGGTCTGGGAGCGTGGTGTGGCCAGGTGAGCCACAGGAATGAGCCCCATTTTGGAAGCTGCTGCTGCCACGTTCAGAGGCAGAGTGCTGGGTCTGACCCTGACTGCACTGGAGAGGCCCCGCCTGCTGTTAGGCTCGGTAGGTGCAGACCTCTAGACTCCTGGCTCTCCATGTGCTATGGGAGAATGGATTTGCCTTTTCCTTGGTGTAGACCTGGATTTCTCTGCCCCCCATCCACAGGCATAATCAGGCAAGTGGAGTTTGTTCTTAGATGGTTGGAAAAGTAGGAAAATGCTCTCAAAGCCACTGCTTCACCCTGCTCACTGAGGGAGGACTGAAACTGGGTGTTAGTGGTCATTTCCCTGGATGTGAAGGGGAGGAAACGTCCAGATGGACTTTGACCTTGCTGTCCTGGGGTTTTGCCTGCGTTTTGAACCTGGCTGCCTCTTTCCTCAGCTCCTCTGGGTGAGCAGAGCACTGGGCAAGGAAGACCTATTGGCCTACATGGGCGTGACTTGGCTTTTCTGTGGAATTTTTGAAAAGAGAGAAAGAAAAAAAGTGTGCGTGGGGAAGCCTTAAACTAAATTCCAGGCAATTTTTGGCAGTCTTAAACTGCAAGAAACACCGCCGGGCCTGGGTTTTGTGGCCTTTTGGCAATACTTGGGCTTCCTGGGAGAAGGCGAGCCGAAATGTTTGCAGAATTCCTGTGTATTTGGGAAGAATTCTGGCTGACGGGAAAGAGAACTGTGACCTCAACTTCCTGGAAAGCCCAGGGTTGGATTCTGTTGCAACAGGGTAATCTACGGGTCAAAATCAGCTTTACTTGACAGCTTAGTTCCAGGGACAGAATAGCTTCCCAGCTGAGGCATCAGGATCAAAAACTTCATTACCGGAGGCCAATGATGAAGTGACAGTGACAGTGGACATGGTTACCCTTTGTAGAAAAGGGAAGCAGTCTGATTCTAGAAGCCTTTACATGTTTACCGATAAAGCCTATTTCACGCCTTCTCTCATCCTGCTCGACACTTATTTGCTTTCATTTTTTCCCTCCTGCCTTGGGTGAGTGTCTTGGGTTTGAGCCCTGTGCCAAGAGTTCAGACAGGTGGACAGCAGGTGGCCTGGAAGGGCTGTAGCTTGGCTGTTTCTCACGGGAAAATCGGCTTCTCCTCCTCAATTTATCATTACCGTTGGGGAACTTTTGCCAGATTTCCCCCACCCCTGGTCTATCTCACCCTGGCTCTGCCATGGAAGCAGAGATCATCAGTGACTGGGTGTTAGACAGGGTGGGACACATTTATTTCTTGGGTGTGGCATGGATGCAGTGGTTTTTTTCTGTGTAGCTTCAATAGCTGTGTTTACTGGGAAGAAGTTTAAAGAGCATTAGCCTAAAGGTGAGAGGCCTGGTTCTATCTCATGATACCTGGATTACTGGACAAGGTGCCTGACCTCTCTTGATTTCACCATCTCCATCTGAAAAGTGGGGGTCAGTGTGGTATTCACCTCTTAGAGTTGCGATCAAGGTTAAAGGCGTTTCATAGAGAATAGGACAGTGCTCAGGACAGTACGTAGCAGGCTAGATGGTACCACTGAAATAGTAATTCAATGTTGATTCTGACAGTCTTATCTACCTCGGCAGCTTCCCTGGCTTGAACACTTCATAGAGATCGTTGGGGGCCTTCCCATCCCAGTTTCTCTCATGCCCTAGCCAGCTGGGGTTAGCTCGGAGGCACTGTTCTTGCTTGTCACATGTCTGCCCAGGCCACACGTTGCTCATCTTTTTCAGTCCTTCTGAGGAGGCTGGCCAGGACCAGAAGACAGAGGTCGATGGAGTGGGTGGGTTCATGTCTTTGATTTTCCTTTTAGGCAGCATGAAGAAGCCATCCGTAGTCAAGGAGGAGAGGGGATGACGACATTGCTCCAGCACTGGGGAGGCGTGCTCGCTCCTGCCCTGGGCAACTCACCCTTTGTCTGCCTTCCAATTCCCTGCCTGCTGCCGCTGCCCTGGTGCAGGATGTCTCGGGGTAGCTGGCATAGTTTGCAAAAGAGGAAGGAAAGCGGTGTGGGCGTATTGGGTCTTTGGGGGAGACTTGACTTCTGACGGTGAGTTAGACTACTTTCCTGGGAAGTGTGTGTGCCTCGGCAAGCCTCGTAGCTCTGCTGTCAGGGGATATAGGAAATGAAGACTTGTCTCTGAACTGAACTTGGAGGGAGCTTCTTGATACTTTATGGACTGCAGGACTATAGTATGGTGACATCCCTCCAAGAAGATGGAGGTCACGTCATTGCCAGTTGATGCAGGAATCTCCAGAAATGGGAAGCTTATCTACAATTAGTCTGTAAGTTTCCTCTTCCTGCCTCCCTGCAAAGACATTTGATGTTAGGGATGTGGGGCTGCAGTCTTCTCATCCCTCTAACATTTTTTTTTTTTTTTTAAATCTCAGACTGTTTGCTGACCTCTGCGGAATTCTTTTGCCCTTATAGGGTAGTCTGTTCTACTTCTTTTAATCAGGATTTGCTAAACACTGATTGCCCTGGAGATGGGGGAGGGAGATGAGAATGTTGAGGAGAGGAAGAGCGGGGGTCATACCCATCCACTATGGCCTTAGAGCATTCCCGCTCCCCTGATCCTGAGCTGGCTAATACTGGTGCTGTTGAACACAGAGGTGACCCGTCTTTCTTTCCCCGCTTTATTCCCCAGGGGCCTCGTTGGGCAAACTTTGAGAGCAAATGGCATTAATAATGTGTTTTCTATATTATCTTCTTTTACGACTTTGTTTATTTTTTGAGACAGGATCTCGCTGTGTTGCCCAGGCTGGAGTGCAGTGGCGTCATTGTAGCTCACTGTAACCTTGAACTCCTGGGCTCAAACAATCCTCCTGTCTCAGCCTCCTGGGTAGCTGGGACTACAAGCATGCATCACTGCACCTGGCAAACTTTTCTATTTTTAGTAGAGGCAGGGTGTGGCTCTTGCTCAGGCTGGCTTCAAACTCTTGAGCAAACTCTTGAGCTCAAGCAATTTTCCCACCTTGGTCTCCCAGAGTGCTAGGATTAGAGGGGAGAGCTACCACCATTGCGCCTGGCCCCTTTATAACTCTTGAAAAATTCTCTCCCGTTTGCACAGAGTGTTGGAGACCACACCTCCCCCCAGTCCTCTTTGGCCCCCTTTGAGCTACAGCCCGGGCTCCAGGTGAATTGGTGACCATGTCTTTAACCATGCAGTTGACCCAGCAGGCAAATGACAAAGTCCATTTCACAATCACAGTGGAGAAAGAGAGAGCTAAATATGTGGCCTCCTTTCCCAACCACCTTTGTTTCTCTGTGGAGTCTTACCATACACCGACACTTGTTAGAGACCGATAGCAGGGCCCTTGCGGGCCTGCTAGACACGGATCTCTGTCATAATCTCCTGCCACCCTCTTCTGTTCTCTTACATGACTAGGGAGATCTGAGCCTAGTCTGCAGGGTCATGGAGACGCCTCTGCTGAAAATGTAAATGACAAGTATTTGTTGCCATTAGCTGTAGAGGTTCTGGCTGAATCTTGAGGAGGACGGGACGAAGCTCGGTGAAGCCTGGTTTTGCCAGCATGGCTCGCTGGCTGCGGCCTTTTTTGGTTAGCCTTCCCTTCCCTGCAGATGGGGGACAGTGCACTGGGATGGTGACTGCTCCTCTCCTGCTCTCATTCACCCTTTTACTTTTCACGGAAAGGTCTTAACTGAGATGATGTCGAGGAACTTCAGAAGCTGAACCTGCTTCCTTCCCTGACACTAACGCGTCCCGGCTTGAGCCGTGTGGGACGGGGCTGATTATTAAAGTCTCTCTCTCCTTTTCCTAGGGTCTTCTGGTTGTTCTGCAGGTTGGGTTTCATCTGAGGCAGCCCACGCCACTGGAGCTTCCGACAGGGTGTTCTCCCTTCCAGGAGCAATAGAAAGGCAGGTGTCAAGGAGCCATCCAGGACACCTTGGACTCCAAAGAACTGGACTCTATCCTCCTCTGGGTCAACCGTCTGGTTTCCTTGCAGCCCTTCTTCAAAAGCTCCCTCATATGGGAGTTGACCTGTGCTCTCTAATTGTTCCTTCCAGAACACTTCCACCTGCACCCGGGAATGCTGCTGCACCTGAGAGGCTGGAGGCTCTGAAATACCAACGGATAAAGAAGCCCAAAAAGTCATCCAAGGGCTCTTCGAAGTCAAAGAAACGATCCGGTAAATGGTGGGAAGCAACCTGGTCCTCTCTTTCCACCTTGCCTTGCCGTTATGAGGATTGCCAGGCTCAGATCCCAACCTTGGTTTTCCTCTAGAGTTGAACCCATCAGCTTCTCTTGTTCTTTGTTTCTTTGGCAACCCTAATTTTCAAGTGAGACACGCAATTTTCATGTACAAAGCAAGAAAGATAAAGCTAAAAATCTCTCATTGCCCCCTGAATGTGTTTCCACCACCTAGAGGACCACATACCTTCAGATCCCTTTCTGTGCCTACAGCTTTAGAAAATGCATTCTATTATTTCATGTAGCTTTAAACAACATATATATACTCCCCCCTCCACCACTACCAGGGGGTAGTCCACCTTCAAATAGCTCCATCTTTTTGCACTATACAGAGGGTGTCAAAAAATGTATACACATTTTAAAAAAGGAAAAAAAACTGTATTGAAGTTGTAATACTGAATATCTACTGATAACAAAAGATGAATACAAGTCACGATTGATTTCTGTGATCATAGGAGGTACTCGAAGTGCTTACCATCAGCATCCAGACACTTCTGATAATGGTGACCCACTGTTGAGCCAAGTATTCACTTACGTCACTGTAGATGCCATTTCAATTTCTTCCTGAAGGAGCTCCAGTATAGCCGGTTTTCTGTGGTAACCATGTCCTTTAAGGTCCCCTGTCTTCGTGCCACCATTGTTGTATCTTCACAACATTCTCGAATTTCAGTGCCACTTCCAAATGGTCTTGCCCTCCTTTACGAGAATGACACCTGTGTTTCCACCATTTTCTTTGACATCCTCCTACAGTGGCAGGGTGACGCTAGCATCCATCTCATCAACCTCATCTTTTGAGCCAGTATCATAATTACTACCATAATTCAATTCAGCTTTGAAAAGTAATACACAGATAACATCTCTTAAAATGTGTAACATGTTTTGGACGCCCCAGGTATTTCTCCTCCCTCGTTCTAGACCCTCTAGTCAAACACGGGCATGATGAGGCCCTGTGTGGTTCTCAGGGTGCCACGGTGGTGTGGGCCCAGCCTCTGCAGGGCGACTAAACTTTTCTCAGTGACGTAGAGTTGAACCCCCTCTGCGTCCTATAGAAAGGGCACCTCTCTTGAAATATGTCTGATGTTTATCCAACAGAATAGGTAGCTTCTGAGATAGAGCGAAAATAATCCATCCTTCTTTTAGGCATTAGAAAATTCCTCAATAGTTATCAAATGCTCTGTTTTCTCCAGCGGTTTGGGGAGTGTCATGGCAGGCTGTCAAGGAAGCGTGTAGGACAGTTCCTTTGCTGATCTTTGGTAACTACTATAGAGTAACTTCCTTTAGAAGGGGGTTGTACAGAAGTGAAGCCCCTGGATCTTCAGGAGATGGTAATGACTTATCCATCGCTTACCTTTTGGGTGGTGCTCAGTTTATAGAGGGGAATATATACTGAGGCAGGAAAAAAATGAATATTTTAGGGCTTGAGTGAAATTAGAGCCCAATGCTGAATTTTCAACCCCTTAAGCACATTTCGGTTTAAGACCCACCAGTATGTATTATATATATGTGGATATATATATTATATATATACACATACACACATATGTGTATATGTATAATTTATGTTTGTTTATCGCAAAAAAAGTCACAACAGGTGTCTGTATTCTGTCTTGTTCTGATGGCAGTGGTCCTGCTACCTGTTTGGTGTTGACAACTCTCAAATGGCTGTGCTTAGCCCAGATTCTTCCGTGGGGTCAGGTCTCCTATTTCTAGTTGCCTGCTGCACATGCACTTGGGTGTTTCATTAGCCTTTGAGATGTCTAAAATAGAGTTATTGATTATCCTCCCTGAATCCTCCTCAGTTCTTCCCCAGTTCTTGCCTTCACTTACATCCACTCCACTTGGTAAGGTCTTCTGAGTCAGCAGCTCCATCATACCCTGAATCTGGCCGCTTCTGTTTCCGCAGCTCACTGCATTCTGAACTGCCTTTCCCTTGCTGACTGCAGCACGTCACAGGGGCTCAGCGGCTGGTCCCTGCACCTTGCACGGTCTATTTCTCACACGGCCACCAGGGGGAGCTCTAGAACATGTACCAGCTGCCCCCTCAGTCACGGACACGGACACACACACACACACACACACACACACACACGACACTCCTCTGAGTAAAACCTTCCAGAAACGTCCCATTGCAACCAGAACAGATTTCAAACTCCTGGGACACGCCACCCATCTTTCTGGCCTCTCTCTGCCTTGGCTGGGATAAACTCCCTTCTGTGTTGGGAACTTGGCTTGTTAGCGGGATTTTTGCCATTGCTCTTCCTTCTGCTGGGAATCATTTGATAGATTGATAGATAGATCTGAGGAGATCTATCGAAGACTCTCAAGTCAAGGCTCACGTTTCACCCTTCAGGGAGCAGAAGTGGTGCTTCCCTTGTCTGCTGTCACATCGGATCTTTCTTTGTAGCACGCTCAGTGTCTGCAAATTCTCCTTCTGTATTTGCTACGTCTGGACAGTTTGTCTCTTCCTCCCCTCCCCCGAACTAAAGTATAATCTTCTAGAAAGAAAGGCTCTCCAGCTGCATTGCCAGAGAGGCCGTGAACAGAGGTGTGGCCCTGGCAGGCCAGGGAGCCTCAGGTCCGACTATTGCATATGATTAAAATCTTGGGCAAAGTCTGTCCTTGCTTGGCATGGGTGAGGAAAATGTATTGAGTCTTGCTCTGTTCTTAGAAGCTCTGGTCCCCAGTACCTGGGAGGCACTGAAAAAGAAATATTTATAGATTGACTAGATTTCTTTCTATCAACAGAAAGAAAAATCATTCGTCCAACTTCCTTTACTCTCATTCTAATGAGGCAAGCAGGGCCGAGTTGTGGTGACGGAGGTGGTTTCTCTGCAGCTGTTTGGTTCTGTCTTCCCTACACTAGGGGATTCCTTTTTTTTTTTTAATATTAGGGACTCAGAACATATCCCCTGACAGGTGGAAGAGGTGAGTGTGTGAGGCTGTGCGCCTCCTTTTCACCTGCGTCTTTTCTTTTCTTTTGCATACCTGCCCCCGTCCCCTAGACGGTCCTGCCTCCCAGGCTCAGCAGCTCCCCAGCTCTCAGGTTCTGTGGCCCGATGAAGCTGTCTGCCTCCGGAAGAAGAAGAGACACTCTCGTCCTGACCCCTTTGCCCGGCTCTCAGACTTGTGTCACCGCCAGCTTCCAGAAGACCAGACGGCAATTCTCAACAGTGTGGACCATGACGATCCTGGCCATGCCACTCTGCTATGATCCAGCCCCACTCTAAGTGTCCCCAGGGCGAGGTGCTGGGCTCATGGGGCAGGGAGGGACGTTGTGCGTGGCGTGTCCTCCTCTGCCCGCCAAGGGATGGCCCAGACCTGTGTTCTGCGTGCTCTCGCTCCTCCAGCTGGCTTCGCCTCTGGGACGGGGGGCTGGGGCAGACCCTCCACCTGTGGGTTAAGGTCAGGAAGTGAACTGGGGACAGGGAGACGCGTGTCTCCTCCCCTCTCCCGCCTGCTTCCCTGCATTAATTTTTCTCACCTCTTCCAATATCTTTGGAAGTGAAGGAGAGGAAAGCAATGGCTTTTATTGCTCTCGGCTTCTGTCTCGGTTTCCCTAGTCCTGGTGAAGGCCTGGATCTCCATGCCGTCTCCCAAACGCCACGCATATATAGATGCAGATACAAACGCATATGTGTGTAGTGTGTGGGCTTCGCTACGTGTGTATATATGTACATTGAAGCAAAGCGCTGTTGCTCGCTGTGGTCAATGCAGGAGGAGGAGGAGGGCGGTGGCCAGCGGGGTTTGTGAGTGAGGCTGTCCCGATCTGGCTGGGTGCCTGGTGTCTGTCTTGAGGGATTCATCCTCCTGAAACAGGACTCATGCCTCTTTACTGAGTTACACCATTTGTCTCCTATCTTCTCCCAGCTGGAGCAGAAATGGGGCCTTGCATTGATTACTGGCTGCTGGTTTGGGTCTTCAGCAGTGAGTTCCTGCAGAACTGAACACATCATCTCTTGGTTCCTGGGTGAAGGAAGGGTAGCCAGGTATATAGGTAGCCAGCCTGGGGTCTCCCTTCCTTCCAGTTGGGTTTGAGCTACATACATAGCAGCTGCTTAGCCGTGGGGCCAAAAGGCGAGCCCCCAGCACACAGAGTCCAGCTCATCCTTCAGCCCCTTTTGGTCCAGCTGGGCCGGGGCACTGTGGCCAAAGCTGCCCCCACTCTGGAGCCACCAGGCTGAGCGCCAGCCTGCCGCGGCTCTATTTATACCGTCTGTGGCTCTGTGCTCTTGGAGCGCTGCTCTGCGGCGGCTGATTGGATCCTCCTTTCCTTTTGTGGGAGCTAATTCCCCAGATTGATTAATTGCCACTTGTGAGCCGCCTATGACTCCTTCCCATGCCCGCTTGGCGCTGCCTGCTCTTCTGCTCTGCCCCGGGCTTCCTCCACCCTGCAGACCCCAGCTCCAGTAGGACGGGATGCGATGCAGCCAGGGAGCCTCAGATTCCCACATTCTGGGGCTCTCTGGGTCCCCGCTGTCTTTTCCCAGTTCCATGTGTGGAGCTGGCTGAGGCATAGGGATGAAGGTGGGAGGGGTGGTAAGTAGGGGTCTGGGCATGACACTTCCTCTGCCAAAGTCCTGTCCTAGTTCCAACTATTAGCATCCAGACGCTTCCGTGAGGCCATCTTCCTACTAAGATGCATCTCTCTCTTCCAATAAGATAATGGTGCTGCCCAGGATGGGGCAGAAAGCCCTGCGGGTGGGCAGGAGGTGGGTCTGCTCCCCACCTCCTCTTGTGCAGGAGCCTCCACTGACAGTGAGGCCTGGAGTAAAGGTAGCTGCCAGGGTCCCTGAGGCGTTTTCTTCTTGGTGCTGCTGTCTTGGTGGGTTTGGGGTCACCCCCCTCTCCCTATGGACCTTAGCCACCTCAGAGCCCTAGGGGGTTTCTGTGGGTCTCATTGCCGCTGCCAGAGGCTTGGCCAAATGACCTAGGTAAGGTGGGTCCTCAGGGGGCTGGGAAGCTGGTCTTTCCTCTGTGCCTGTCCAGGAGGATGGCTCTCTCTGTTAGACAGGCCCTGGTGAGTGGGACCTGCTCCACCCTGAGGTTCACCACGAAAGTCACACTGCCACATTTCACTTCTGAATGCATGGAAGGTGTCACAGTGAGAGTCGTGCATGGGACTGGGCCGTGTGCCCTCGGGTGGAACCTGGACCTTCCCTGGGGCATGAGAACCTACTTGCCCACTGGTCAGCAGCTCTTGCAGAATTGGGAAACAGCAGCTGTGGCTGTGTCCTTTCTCCTTTATGCTGTTGGCTCTGGCATTCTTCTGGGGACAGTGGGAGCAGGCTGACCTGAGATACCAGGGCAGGATGAGGACACATCACAGGTCAGCCTGCAGCCTGCGTCTCCCAGGGCGGAGCTCAGGGTGCGTGACCCAGGTCCTGGGTGGACTGGGAACGTTGGCTTCAGGCTGTTGGACTTTGGGATGAATTTGGCCACCTTTTCTGAGCACTGTCCTAGGAATTCCAGGCTTGGATGTCAGAAAAGAGGAGGAGAAGGGGTGGAAGCCTCTGCTTCCTCGTGGGCGGAGATCCTCAGGCTCTGGCTGTGCTTTCCGGAGGCCCCCAGGACTAACGAAGGTGCTGACTCCCTTCTACTCCACCCTTCCCTGGCAGTGCCCCTTACCTCAGCCTGCCAGACCCAACAGTGGGAGCTATGCTTTTTGTTGACACCGGGTGGCAGTTGTGCTGTGCCGTCCCCCAGGCCAGGGGGAGGACACCAGGTCTAGTTATTTGTCAGTGGCCTAGGACTCCTTGTCCTCCCAAGAAGCCTTCCTTCTGTGACAGTGTCCTCAGATGCCAGCAGCCTTCCTGCACGCCTTGGGGAATGGGCAGAACACAACCCCCTCCCTCCACGGGATGGAGAGTAAAAATGTCACAGGTACACGCTTAGGTGCTGGGTGAGCACACGTGTAATAGTGTGGTCGCGAGTGTGCACACGAGGGGCACGTGGCCATTTCTAGGGACCAACATCCTTGTGATCTGCCTCGGAGACAATGGCAGCGCCCACTGTCCAGCTTCTTAGGACTTCACGCTCCACCCTGTGGGGGACCCCACATCTTCTGAGCATCCCTTCATGGTCGGTAGTCTTGTAGTAGAAGTGACTCAGATGATTCAGATTTTCATCTGCCTCTTCCTTCTGCGTCTTGGTGGGAAACAGTGGCTGTTTGTTACATGGTTCACAGACCAGGAAGAGGGTGACGGTCTGGTCTCCACGGGGCCTGAAAGACTGCGTGTGTGTAGGGAGAGGAGATGAGCGATGGGGGGAGAAGGTGAATGCCGGTTCCTGATTTGCTGCCAGGGCTCCATGACTCTGAGTGGGATCTTGGCTGGGGTGCCATGTTTGGCCTGGCCCCAGCGTCTGGTGGTGGGGCTGTGCCTGTTGGCACCTTTTCTCGAGGGGCTGTGGGTAGGAGAAGCCTTTTGAAATTCTACCATCTCAACAGGAAGGATGCCTTCTTCCCAGCGGGCTGACAGGGTCTGGGCTCCCCTTAAGAAAGGGGTCTGTCTCGGACCGTGCTCTCAGGGAAGGCTCGAGAGGGATGGATTGAGCCGAGTACTTACTGGTATTTTCCCATGCTCTCTCTGTCTTTATTTTTGATTCGTGGTCTAAAATATTTGGGGTTGAACTGATTTCAGTTGTTTTATTTCTCTGCCCTCTTCAGGGAGAGGGAACTGGATTAAGGTTCAGATATGGAATTTTGTGACTTTCTTTTTGCGGAGGTTGCGGGGCGGGTGGGGGGAGGCCAAGCTTGGCAAAACAGTAGCTTCAGAGGAGAAACAGAGTTCACGGAGCACTGGGATGTCTGAATCCAGGGCCAAAGCTTATGTGGCTCCTTCTAATTCTGTTAGCAAAATCTTTTGGGGGGTTTGGGGGTGGGCTGGGGGAAGAATTGTACATAAAGTACATTTATTAATATGTAGAGAAAACCTAGGAAAGAAAAGCTAATGGTTAATCTTGGGCTTGCTTTGCTTGCATGTAAAGGAGCTTCTGGGGGGCAGTGCAGGGAATGCTGGGAAGTATTAGTGAAAGGAGTCAGAAGGTCAAATGGGTGGGTACACAGGGAGCCCCCCTTCCTGTGAGTACAGCCACCCCAGCTCTCTATGGAAACTGCATATTCCCACCACGACGTCTATGCCCAGCCCTGCCCTGTGTCTTCTCTAGACTAAGGTGAGATCAGGTTCCCTCAGGGTAGACACATGCAGCCCTGCACGGCTGTGTTCATTGCTTTGGGGAGAGCGTTCAGGAGTTATCTTAATGGCCAGGTATAAGCCGAATGGGGTCATGGGTTGGGCCGCGGCATTTCAGGAAGGGGAATTAGAGTTGGAGCGTGGAAGGGAGGCCTGTGTGCTTTGCCATGTGTCCATGAGGTTGTGAGGGGTGTAGAGTGTGAGGTCAGGCCTGGATTAGGAGCAGGGACCCTGGAGTATGATGGTGAGATCACGTCAGGGAACACCAAGCGTGTGATAGCTTAGCTATCTCTAGGGTGCAGCGTACCCATCGAGGGGTCACCACCATACAGAAAAGAGTGATTGCCTGGTAGCAGGCCAAGTGGGGCAGGGTGGCCCTGCAGGGCATGTCGGGGGCCTGTGTGGGAGGGGGGCGTCTAGTTGAGAACAGACTGTGGGGTGGGGTCCCGGCATGCGGGCCCAGACCTGATTTGGGGAGAGGTCTTGCTTCTTCGTCAGACTTTTTTGCTTCTTCTCCAATTAGCCTCAAACACTTAAGTGCCCAAACCAAACCTGGACATCCTTGTAACATTTTTCCACTTTGTTTTGGGGGGCTCCTCAGACCTAAGGCTGGGAGACTTCTATTGCGATGCCCATCCTATCACCAGCTCCTCATCAGTGGGTAAGGAGGAATGGAGCCTTCTCGAGAGCTGCTTGTGTGTTTTCATCAAACGTGGCAGGCTGCCTCTCTCCTCTTCTATGACCTGAAAATGTGCACAAGACATTGGTGATGGCGATGGGGAGGAGGGGCTGGGCCTGACTTGCCTTTCTCACGCTTCCTTCAGATCTGAAGCTGTGCAGCGGCTTCATAGCTAGAGGATCTGCCTTCACTTTCTGTTTTCTTGCTAGGTCAAAGTCACCAGTCTATGGCTGAGGTAGGAAGGTGAAAGCTTCGCCCTGAGATCAGAGACCAGCCATTTTTCTGCCCTCCTAAACGTCTTCAACTCTGCTTCTTTTTGGATCAAGAGGCAGAATTAAAAATCTCTTCTTTAGAAGAAGACAGTAAACCAAGGATCAAAGCCCAGATTGGACTTCAGCACTCCTACCAACTTGACATTTGGGTCGGGGGTATCCATTACCACCCTTCCCTTTGACTGCCTGTGAATCTACACTGGCCCAGAGCCTTATTTCTGGGCCCCTGTCTATACTTTCAGAATAGCCTTTCAGGAGCAAATATAATATCCTCATCAGACAATTCCTGGGTTAGGTTGCTGAGAGGGTAGCAGTTTTGTCATGACCTCATTTTAAGCTGATGGGAAAACTCTCAGTAGATTAAATTAGGTCCAAAGACACCCTCAGACTCCAAAGGTTTCTGTGTAGCAGAAGGAAAAAATTAAGCATTAGTGCAAAGGTTATTAATGGCTGGCCATACCTTAGAGAAGGAAAAGCCAGAGGATCTTGATTGCTAAATATTTTGATAGAAGAGCAGGCAGTCACCAAATTGTGGGCACTGTCTTCTCCGTAGGTCAGTAGCAGTAGTTAGTGACACTGCTGTTAGCTTTGGATCATTGCCTGGGAGAGCCAGATTAGAGCGTTTGAATAAAGTGGGACATATCCTCAGCTCCTTCTCCTAACTGTCCACCTTTCCCATCCGCCTGGATGGGGACATGAAGGCTATGTGTGCCTGTCTTTCTTTTGGATCTTGAAGAAATGTCCTCCACCAATCCCATCTCTCCCAAGTACTGGATTTCTCAGATTTATATGGGGACCTAGGGCGGATGTTCTCCCCTACATGCACCCCAGTCAGGTTCCTTTTCCTTCAGCCCCCCACTTCTTTATGGCTCTAGGATCTGAACATGTGCATGGTCCGTACAGGAGGTTGTTGGGTGGGGAGGGAACTGGGGAGGGTGCAAGGGTCGGGCTGGGGAAGGGGGATTGCATTTTCAGCCTTACAAACGCTGTGAGCATGCTTTTGGGTGACGTGTGGGGTGTTCACCGGAGCTGTAGGGGGAAGGAGCAGAGGTGGGGCCTCCTCTGGTTGGGAATGAGAGCTCGGGGGCTTTTGCTTGTTTCTGGCTTAGGGACCTGTGAGACCTCACTTCTGGTGGAGGGCTGAACCTCCTTGTTGTCTTCTTGGGCTTCTCAGAAGGGAAACCATCAGTTACTCCACCAATAGTGTTTACACTTATGCAGACAGTGAGGTCTCTCATGAGTCCACAGTGTCCTGGCTGGATCAGAGAAATGGGATTGTCTTCCCCGTCCTGCTGTGGGGACGAGGCGTCTCTCTGATCTGACCCCAGCCAGCATCTAGCCCAGGGTTCCTTTTCCAGGGTCAGAAAGTGGTGTGTGTGTGTGTGTACATTGTTTTGTAGTGTTTGTGTTTGTGGTGTGTATGGGATGGTGTGTATGGTAGGTATCTGTATGGAGGGATGTGTGTATGTGGTGTGTGTATATGGTGTGAATAGGTGTTTATGTGGGAGGTGTGTGTTTAGTGTGTGGTATGTGTGTGTGGTGTATACTGTATGTAGATTGCGTGTGTGATGTGTGTGTGGTGTGATTGTGTGGTGTGCTGTGTGTATGAGAATAGATCTATGTGTGTGGTATATAGCATGTGTGTAGCTGGTGTGTGATGTGGGTGTGGTGTGTTTGTGTGAATAGGTGTGTGTGGTGTACAGTATGTGTGTATCTGGTATGTGATATGGGTGTGGTGTGTGGGGAGGGGAATAGGTATGTGTGTGGTGTATAATACGTGTGTATCTGGTGTGTGATGTGTGTGGTATGTGTGTGAATAGGTGTGTGTGGTGTGTCATAGGTGCGTATCTGGTGTGTGATGTGGGTGTGCTGTGTGTGTGGTGTGCAATAGGTGTGTATCTGTGTGTGATGTGTGTGGTATGTGTGTGAATAGGTGTGTGTGGTGTGTCATAGGCGTGTATCTGGCATGTGATGTGGGTGTGCTGTGTGTCGTGTGTCATAGGTGTGTATCCGGTGTGTGATGTGTGTGGTATGTGTGTGATGTGGGTGTGCTGTGTATGGTGTGTCATAGGTGTGTATCTGGTGTGTGATGTGGGTGTGGTGGGTGTGGTGTGCAGTAGGTGTGTATCTGGTGTGTGCTGTGTGTGTGGCGTGTCATAGTTGTGTATCCGGTGTGTGCTATGTGTGTGGTGTGTCATAGGATTTGCACGGACAAGCTGATTTGCCTGACTAGCACCCAGGAGACCCTGTTTCTGGTCGGCTCCTTCTTTGCTAGACAACTTCTGCTTTGATAGGAGGGTCAAATTAGTAATACACCATCCTAAGTGTATTTTTTATGGAGATTGTATATAAAATTATATAAATATGCATAATTTGCTCTATTTTAAGGAGAGAGGGAACTTGGGGGGGTTGGGGTCAGACGCAGCAGTGGCCACTGGGCGCTTGCGCATCTTGGGGTGGGGGCAGGGACGAGAGCTTGAAGCCGGGCAGGATGCGTGAGGGCTGTGCCCGCCCGCTGCACACGGTTAAATGGAGGGGAATCTATACAAAGTCTATCTAGTGATCTTATCTCTATATCTCTATATCTCTATGAAGTCATAGTTTGCTCTATTTTTGTACCTGTGCTTAGAGATGTTTTGAGCAGTGCCACCTTCCCGGGGGGTCGGGGATACTCGCTCACGCCTTGACACCACCTCCTTCCTCATCCTTGCTTTCAGATTCTGCTCAGAGTTGCTTTAAGTCTTGCTGATGGAAATGTGTATATATAAAAGTAGATATAAAACAGAACAAAGAACCCACTGGCAGAAAGGACATATGAGCTGAAAGTTGTGTGGAGCAACAGGATCTAAGAGCCCTGAAGAACCAGGATCCACGTGCCCCTTGGCGCTGGGAGGGCGCTGACTTGTGCTCTTTGGTGGAGGCGCCTGACAGAACGGGGCTGGCAGAGAGATGGAATCGCTGTGGACCATCCCCCACCTGTGACTGTGGGCTGGCGCCCGTTTCCCCAGAAGGAACCCCAGCTTTGGAAAGGGTAGGTCAGGGTTACCTGGGGCTCACAGTGGCACCTGTGTGAGTTGTACACTGTGACTCCAACAGCTCCTGGAGGGTGTGGCGGTGGGACAGTTTGTAAGGCCGACCACATGGGCTCGGTCTTGGAGAAGACACAGCCTGGTCGTTCCTGCTGCAGATTCTTGGAACCAGTGTGAATGTGGTATCTGGTATAAATGTCATCTATGCTTCTTTCGGTTTTTTTAAATTAGAAAATAAAGTGCCATTGGAAATGGAATGGTCCGATCCTGGGACACTTGAGGGGGTGTTGATAATGAGTAAGAGATTAACTTTGGGCAGGCCTGGGAGGACGCATCCTAGTGGCGCCTTTCCTGAGGCATCCAGCCTGAGACTTAGAAAACTAACCATGTTTTGGCAGAGTTTGACCCAGAATGAGAGATTCTGGGGAGCAGGAGTCTGCTTATCTCTGAGTGCCGTGAAGAATACCTCTCTGAGCAAATTGGAGATCTCACATACTCTGCAAGGGCCCCGTGCCCTGCAGCCTCAGCAAGTGTCTCCTGGGTGCTAGCTCTTTCTTCTGACTTGCCAAGAGCTCAGAGTGATGTGTTTGAAGCTGGTGCAGGGCCAGATGGTGCAGGAGGGGAGAAGGGACTCATGACTGCAACCTCTCTGCAGTCAATCCTGCTTGTTACTCAAACTAAGGCAATACTAACCCCTCCCCCAATCAAATGTGATGCTAAGAGCTCTTATCTATGGAGTTTGATCATTAGAGAAACTTGGCTGCCTCAATGCTGGGAAGGGCTCTTTTTACATTTTGGGGGTATTGTGGGGAGAGTAGGTTGGGACAAAGCTTGAGTCTGACTCCTGATCCCTTTTGTGGACCTTACGGGGGCTCTGCCATTCACTCAGGCACCGCCCTTGGCTCCTCAAATTATCTACTCAAACAAAACTTCTCCCATTTCCTGAGGAAAACGGGCTCTGCGCGTGCACTCTTGGGAGGACCCCAGTACTGTGTCCCACTGGCCGTGTGTCCATCCTGCCATTGACTGATCTTTCCTGCATGTCTTCAGAAGGCACAAGGAGGGTACAGCCTCGTGTTTCTTGTATAGTTTTTCAGGGAGCTTGAGCAGGAAGGGCAGCAGATTCGTCCCTTCCTGGCTTGCGAGGCCCCCTCCTCCTCCGCCACCAAAGCCTCCATTTAGGGAGTTTCCAGTCCTGTTCTTTTGGCTCTTAGAGCCACCCTCCTCTCTCCTGTAGACTCTACCCCCCTTCTAGCAGACACGTAACCAGCAGGGTACATCACTTCAGCACCACAGGCACCTCATGGGGTGAGTGCTTTCACGACGGCCGGGGGGTCCCCCAGTGTGTGGCTATCAATCCCACACTGAGTCAGAGGAGGCCTCAGCAGTGTCACGGAATGGGATGTCAGGCGAGCCACTCTGCACAGTGCTGTCCCATTCCTCAACCTGCAAATGGACTCTTTGATTTGGGGAGGAAAAGGGAAGGTGGGGGATATATTCCCTGCCTGGAAATTTTAGAGCTGGGAGTGGGCCTGGTGCTGCCCTGTGTGCCCTCCAAGGTGCAGCCTCAGCAAGGCGGTGAAAGGACGCGTGTCCAAGGGGACAGGATAGACAGTGCGGCAGGTGCAGCAGCAAGCTCCAGTTTCCCGGAAGAGCTGGCCTTTCACAAAGGCACCTGGAGCCAAGGGGATTGAGATCTGATTGTGTACGGAGTGAGCACAGAGGTCTTTGAACTTCTCCGTTAATGGGACAGGTGGATGGATGGGTGCTCTGATGGAGCCTTTGTGGCCCACGGCCTCTGCCAGGAACCTGGGCTGTCCCATCTCTTTTGACATACTCCTGGGTCCCCATCTGGTGGGAGGGACGTGGAATTTTGGTGCTTTTCCCTTTTGGTAGGTGGTGGGGGAGTCTCTAGAGTTGTTCTGGTTTTGGACCTCTGTCTGTTTTATAGAGCAAGAGTTTGGAGTAGACAGAGGTGCTGGGAATTGGTCCCACAAGGACCGGTGGGGGCCTTTTCCACATTGTCACCAACCAATAGCTTGGGAGAGGGAATTGTCCATTCTCCTTGGAGTTTTTGCCAGGCTCATCCACTCCTGTGCTGTGGATATTCACGTTAGCCACGTCGCTGGGCGACGTGAAAGTGGGAGGTGGGAGAGCCCACGCAGTGCACATCCCTGTGGGTCAGGGATTGGCCACGGCGGTGTCTCCTGTGGCTTAGTGAACTAGTGTAGTAGTTCAGGGACAAGGAGTGGGGTGTTTCATGGAGTGATCTTGGCAGTGGAACTTTGGATGGAGGTGTCAGAGAGGGACGGCTGGTTGGGGAGAACAGCAGTTCAGCGTTCCATTGACTAAGTCATACCCACCAGTGTCAGGAGGTCTCAAAGGCCTGTTCAGATTTAATTTCCTAACTGCCATTTGTAGGCTGGAGACGGTGCACTCTCACCAGCTGCTCCTTCTTCACAGACCCTGAGTGGAGGGACCACATCTGCTTCATGTCGGCACCTCTTACCCCTTGGTCTTCAACTTTTTCTCTTCTACTGGGAGGGACTTTGATCATCCTGGCTAGAATCCTTCCATCATATACCCAGAAGCAAGTTTTATATGAGTTTCTTTGCCCTGTTTCGCCTGGTGGTCTGCGGATACACCCGGGGGAAGGGGGAGGCGGTGAGGAGGCACGTGGGTGGGGAGGGGCTCCCAATGCTGCCTCCCTCAGACCCCCTAAAAACTCTGTACCTCTAGATGCCTGGTGGCCTCTTGCTCTAGTTCTTTTCTTACGAGTCCGGATACGATCATCAGTTTCGTTATGAGATTTCTTGCTCTCATTCCGAACTCTCTTTTTCTTTTCCTCCACTTTCTTTGGGGGGTTGCCCCCCACCCACGCCAGGTCTTCTTGTGCAGACCATTCAAACCTCATTTCCATTTCTTGAATGTTGAGTATTACAACATAACCACGCTAGGGTGCTTCACGGTGCTGTTCTTGAAGACGCCAGCTGGACTGAACCTCCTTCGCTCCGCTGGTTCCTCATCTCTTGCTGTATTTTGTCTTCTAGTTGATTTTTCTTCCCTAGGGGTTTGGGGTGGGAGACTTAGGGGGTGGCCTTTGTGTTCTCTCTCTCTCTCTCTTTTTTCTCTTTTCTTTCCGTATGTATGGACTGGTTAAAGTCAGTTATCTCGGGCAGCTGACTCTATGGTCTTGATCGGCTGACTTTGGTTCAATATTAAAGAGAAACCAACACATTGTACAGCTGCGTATAGAACACCTTTGAGTGAACTTGAACGGCAAGTACAGGCTTCCTTTTTGAACTTCAGGTATGTAACTCGAAAGTAAATAAAAACACTATTTTTTCAGTAAGCTTTTTTTTTTCTTCTAAAAGATGACTTAGAACTCAAACTTTAAGAACATTAAATCGGTGCTGTACCAAAGCCTTATATGAACATGATCTATACTCTGTGTAACCTGTCTGTGGGGAGCTCCCGGCTCTGTCACCTGTTTCTCAAAAGCCTGGGAATGCCAGCGTGTGCCAAGCCTGGGGCTGGGTCTTGGGGACCTGTGGGCCAAGGGGATCCCTGGGAGCAAAAGATGATGGTGAGGACGGGACACCATTCTGCTGCCTGAGCGGACTCTGAAGGGAAACCAGGCATGTGTGTGCGTGTGTGAATGTGTGTGCACATGCGTGTGTGTGTGTGCGTGAGCTGACAAGTGCACCATGCCAAAGTGCACGCACTAAGTGGGTCTAGCAAGGGAGAGCCAGGCTGGCTCAGAGAGAGGGGTGGTGGGAAGAGGGGGGGACGCTCTCTCTCCTGTTTTCTCTTTCCTCCTCTATCAGTGAAGGGAGGTATATTGGAAACAGCTACATTCTCAACCAGGTGCTTTTTTTTTTCCCTCAAAATCTCCAAATTCTTAAGCATTTGTAAAGGGCCCTTCTAAGGGGCAGGCACCTCCAGCTCCCAAATCACAGACTTCCAAGACTGGGAGCTTGGACCTTTTTCCTCCCCAGCCCTTGCTTGGTTTCTCGGGGAAGAGGGATCCTCTGGCAGGGTCCCTGGACCTCCCGTGCCTGGGCCTGGGATATTGGCTTTCCTAATCCACTTCTTCTCAGTCCATCGAGAAGACCTCACTGGAGATGACCCCTGAGCCACACCTGCTCTGTGGCCCTCAGCAATAATGCCTGCCCTGGCTACCAACGACAGTGATCCTTTTGGCCTTAGAGTTGCTGGTTAAAACCTGAGTGATCCCCCAAGCTCAGGTAGGGAGAGAATGTGCAGCCTCCCTCAGCCAGGCTGCCACGCCAGGCTTCACTCGCTGGTATTTCCAGGCTTGCTAAATACTAACCAACTCATCATCAGTAACACTGCATGTTCATATCCTGAATTAAAAATCAAAATGAATGAAAAAGGACTTAAGCAAACATACAGATAAAAGGCACATCCGATGATAAGATGTGTAGCCAGTGAGGGTCCCCCTGGAGTGTTGCAAGTTGAATTAATTAAAGAAGTTTAGTATTTAACTGCTCCTCATGTGACATTACTCTGCTTCAGAAATGTTTTGTATTTTGATATAAATAAACATTTGCTAAAAAAGATCAGTTTCTGTTTTTTTTTTTGGGGGGGGGGTACGTAAGAAGTATTTTCTGATGTTAGCTGATCTCACCTGTGGCCCTAGCTCTCCTTAAGCAACCCAATGTAAAGTCGTGCTTCCATATGAGGCTAAAAGGATTTGAGGCTTGGGGAGGAAGGCAGCTGCTCTTCATTCATTGAGGAAACTCCTGCTGAGTCTGTGCGTAGTGAGTCTGCCCAGTGGGGATTCACCAGTAAATACCATAGGGCTTCTATAATAGTGGCAGCAAGACAGGCAATGGGTCATTACTGCATTAGGAAACATAGAGGGCGGCGCCTGTGGCTCAAAAGGGTAATGCGGGGCCCCACATGCCTGAGGTGGCAGGTTCAAACCCAGCTCCGGCCAAAAAAAAAACAAGAAAAGAAAATCACCTAGAATGGAATAAGATGATAACTTCTTTCTTCGGGAAATGAAGCTTGAGCAGGGTCATGGGCAACTGAAGTACAGAAGGAAGGCATTGGCTGCTGTTTAAAATCCAAGGCTCAGAGTGGACTCACGGAGAAGGTATGCTGGACTAAGGACTGTGTTTAATGCACTTAAACTTCTTTTACTTTGTAGGCTTTTTTTTTTTTTTTTTGGGATAGAGCCTCAAGCTGTTGCCCTGGGTAGAGTGCTATGGCATCACAGCTCACAGCAAACTCCACTCTTGGGCTCAAGCGAGTCTCCTGCCTGTGCCTCCCAAGTATCTGGGACTACAGGCACCCACCATAATGCCCAGCTATTTTTCGGTGACAGCTGTCGTTGTTTGGCAGGCCCAGGCTGGATTTGAACCCGCCAGCTCAGGTGTATGTGGCTGGCGCCATAGCTGGCGCCTTGGCTGCTTGAGCCGCAGCGCAGAGCTGCTTTGTACGCTTTTTACGCTGCCTGAAATCTTTGCTAACTCTTTGATTGTGCGATGAAGGTAATTTTTGGGTTTGACTACATCTTAGGCTCAAGGAGCCCCCAAGTAAGGAGAGCTGATCGTGGGCAAACTCTCTTATACAGAGTCGATAGTGCAATGGCCTTTCTTTCACTGAATTATCTTTTCCAAGGAGGGATTCACAGGTCCCTGGAGACATCTCACACTGTCCTCTTAGGGTTGGTTGGAAGGATTTCCAGCCACGTGACATCCTTTCTTCTGTTCCAGGCCAGTGGTTCTCAACCTTCCTAATGCCGCAGCCCCATAATACAGTTCTGTGGTCACGACCCACAGGCTGAGAACCGCTGATCTAGGCGATGTTCCCTGATAATCAGCACCCACTGTGCTTGTTCTTATTTTTATTTGGGATTTAGGTGGAGGGTAAACATCAAACTATGACATTCCTATGTCTGTCTATTGTTCCAAGACAAGAAAACCACAAACAAAAATAGATCTATTGGGCAGTGTCTGTAGCTCAAGAAGTAGGGTGCCGGCCCCATATACTGGAAGTGGTGGGTTCAAACCTGGCCCCGGCCAAAAACTGCAAAAAAAAAAAAAAGATCTATTTACAAATTAAAGCACTTGTGTCATAGTTTTAACAGCCTGCATTGTAAAATTCCCTAAACACTGTGAGGTGGGGACTTTACCCCAGGGCAGCCGCCCCCCCCCCCCCCCCCGCCCGTGTCCAGACTGCGGCTCTGCAGAGACAGTTTAGTATGTTTATTCGAGTAGGTTTTTTTTCTATTTAAGAATCCTTTTTTCTGCCAGCCACGTACACCCAAGGTGGCAGGTTCGAATCCAGCCCTGGCCCGCCACACAACAATGACAGCTGCAACCGAAAAATAGCCGGGCGTTGTGGCGGGCGCCTGTGGTCCCAGCTACTTGGGAGGCAGAGGCAGGAGACTCGCTTGAGCCCAGGAGTTGGAGGTTGCTGTGAGCTGAGATGCCACGGCACTCTACCCAGGGGGACAGCTTGAGGCTCTGTCTAAAAAAAAAAAAAAAGAATCCTTTTTTCTTAGATTGTACACTCAGATGCTCATTTTCAACATATGTGTAAAATGCTTGCATACCTGCGTGTATATATGGGTTTGTGTACATTGATTACTTACCACTGTTTGTCCTCCATCACCCTCTATTTGTTTTTGTACTTTGTTTTTGGGAGTAAAGTCCTTTCTTAAGTTCTTCTCGTAGATGGGGTTCGTAGATGGTATAGTCTCTGGACCATGCATTTCTGACGATAATCGTTTTTGACACCTTGTGACAGCAGCGTAGCAGCTTTCAACCCTCTTTCACGGTGCCCAGGGGAGAGAAGGCTCAGCTCACTTGCTCGGCACTTCCCAGCTCCTGGGAGGATGGAGGGAACAGCACAGCCAGGAGCTTCCATTGTCTTTCCCTGGGGCTCAGGTGTCTCTGTACACTGAGCCTTCTCCAGGAGCCACTGGGTTCCTCCTCTGGCCCTGGGATTGTTCCCACACTTATCCCTAAGTCAGTGTGTTTCAGAGGCAGAACAAACGGAGTGTTAGGTTAAACGCTGCAAGGGGTTGACATTGCTTATGAGAGGACAGAGAAAGGATGGGCAGTGGCCAAGGGGAGAATCCTGGAGAAGGAAGTCATTATATCAAAAAGCCCCTACACCTATGGTTATAGCAGCAGGATTCATAATAGTAAAGACACGGAATCAGCCTAAGTGTCCATCAGCAGAGGCTTGGATGGAGAAAACGTGGTCCACACGGTGTATACACACACTGGACTACTATTCAGCCGCAGTAAAGAAAGGAATTTTATGTCTTTTGTGGCAACAGGGGTCGAACTGAGGCCATTATCTTACAAGTCAGAAAGTCATACACCAGATGGTCTCACTGATAAGTGGGAGCTAAATAATGTGCATGCGGGACAAGGAGTGTGGATTGATAGTGGAGACTTGGAAGGATGCGAGGGCAGGGGTGAGTAGGTGAAGAGAAATTACGTAATGGGTACAGTGTGTGTTATTCAAGTGGTGGATGTGCCAGCAGCCCAGACCTCATCACTACTCAATATATCCATGGAACAGAATTGCACTGTATGCCCCTAAATTTATGTAAAACATAAAAATAACAGTTCTCTGGGGACACCAGTGTTATAAGGAGCAGGCAGAGAAAAGGGCCTTGAAGAATGAAGTGGTAACTCACACATAAGAGAAAGGCCATATAACTACTGCCTGTGTGTTTTTATGAGCTAGGATAAAAATGGGGTTAGTTTTCCATTATTTTTACTTATCTGTTTAGACAGAGTCTCACTCTCTCGCCCTGAGTAGTGTGCCATGGCCAATAGCAACCTCAAGCTCCTGGGTGATCCTGTTGCCTCAGTCTCCTGAGTGGCCAGGGCTACAGGTGCCTGCCACCACTCCCAGTTAATTTTTCTACTTTTAGAAAGGTATCGCACTCTTGCTCAGGCTAGTCTGGAACTTTTAAGCTCAAGTAAAACACCTGCCTTGCCCTCCCTGAGTGCTAGAGTTACAGGTGTGAGCCACCGTGCTATGACTCTGTGTCTCATTTGCCATATAAATGGGAAGGCCCGTTTTCCCAGGGTCCCTTATTCTTATAGTTCTCAGAATCCTTGGAGTGTGTACATGACTTCCAGAATCAATATCTTTCCTGCTTGCTGGTAAGAATGGGAGCTCAAGAGCCCAGTTTCAGCTCTAAGGACGCTAGGCAGCTGGCCTTGTATCTCAGGGCATTCCCTCCCCTGCTGCTGCCATGTGAAGGAGGGTGCCTTGAGCATGGCAGAACTGTGCTCCACGGGCCAGAGAGAAGCACAGGCAGCCACTCA
The DNA here is from genome assembly GCF_000181295.1 of Otolemur garnettii. Classification (NCBI taxonomy): domain Eukaryota; kingdom Metazoa; phylum Chordata; class Mammalia; order Primates; family Galagidae; genus Otolemur; species Otolemur garnettii. Next base: position 7,036,598 of record NW_003852492.1, on the reverse strand, counting down.
AAGCCCCACCCCGTCTGTTTTGTGCTTGCTTTGTTTCTTGTCAGAATGCCCAACTCCTAAAAATCTCAAAGGGCGGGGGTCAGGGACCTCTCATTTTCTTCCCCTCTGTCTCAACGTAACTTGCTGGATTTGGTTAGATGAAGATAAGGAATTAACAACCAGGTCCTAAATGCAAATGAATGCACCGGGGAAAGAGGGAGGGGGGTGATGAATGGTGTCACACTGGTTCAGTTGGGGTTTCATGAGGGAACAGATAATCAGAGGACGATTTATTTAAAAGAGGACCATTTTTATACATTCTTTTTAGTAAAGCATCTCAAGAATGGAAAAAAAATCGAATGTACTCGATACTACTATGAAGCCAGTATATAAATAATTACATGCTCATATGAATGATAAAACACAAACAATAGTCTGAGAAGGGAGAGGGTATGAAAGGAGAGGGGAGGGTGATTGGAGGGAGGAGGGAGGGCATCGGGTAGGATCTCACCTAATGTGCACAATGTGAGGTGATCAGCACACCCCCTGGGCGAAGGACTCTTCTACCATTTGAACTTCACCTTGGAAGTGAGAACATAGTAACTTAAACACTTGTACCTTCATATTCATTTTAATAAAAAAAAATATAAAAAAGTTTATAGATGTGAGAGGGTAAGAAACCATGTAGGAAGTGTGGGAACCCAGGGCAACTAGTGGCTGGCCATCACCCTCCCAGGCCTGAATGAGGAAGGGAAGGAGCCCTGCAGGGCAGGTGACCTGGAGAGGAGCAGGGCCCAGGGCCATAGCCAACACCTGGTGACCGCACAGGTAGGGAAGCAAGGGAGCAGACACCTTGGTTATTTTCCTGTCCCCCTCCAATCTTCTGCCAGCTGACAACCAAGAGGCATAAGAGTCCATTGATGTTATCCCTAGCTTGGAAGAGAGGAGGGAGGGGATAGGAGAGGGCTATTGAGGAGTCAGCAGAGATTCTGGCACAAATGTTCCCTGCCTACAGAATGTATGACTTAGATCTATGCTCAGCTAATGTGTTCTGTCACACCAAATAAGAACCAAAAATGATGTTGGATGGTTAGATCCCATTGAGATTAAACTAAATCCAGGAGCTCTCAGGATGTGGGACATTGCAAAGACGCCCTTGGTTCTTTATTTCTTCCTGCCATGCGGCTTTGGTGCTTTCCCTCTCTGCTCTGGGCCTGATCAGCCTTGGCTATTTTTTTTTTAATCAAATCATAGCTGTGTGCATTAATGCAGTCATGGGGTACAGTGTGCTAGTTCCATATACAATCTGAAACATTTTCATCCAACTGGTTAACATAGGCGTCATGTCATTTTCTTAGTTATGGTGTTCGGACATTTATATTCTACATTTAGAAAGAGTCACGTGTACCCTTGTAAGATGAACCCTAGGCGTGGTAGCCTTGGCCATTTTTATGTCAGCAGATGTTGAAGGCTATAATTGAAGTGAGTCTGTGCTTTAAAGCTTGCTCTCCTGAGCTTCTGCCATTGCCATGGTCACCTGCTGGAAGAGTCCTAAGACGTGGAGCAGAGCCACGCTGCTCTAACTGCTGCAGCTGGAACCAGTATATACAAGACGGAAGTGAGGATGAGCTGATGCCCAGAAATGTAGGTGAGCAAAGCCAAGGTCAGCAGAGACAGCTAGCCGACACCCAGGGATTCCAGAGTAGATTCCATGTTTCTAAGAGTTTTTGAGTAATGAAGTGTATGATTCCCAGAGTTTGTCAGTAATAGACACTTGTCCTGTGCCACTGGCATTTGAGAGTTGATGTGTAAGTAGCACTATTGAGACAAGCAATAACTGATGCTTGGGATAAACTGATGTTCTTAAGAAACTCTCACAGGGTTAGAGACCTAAATGTTAAAAATTGCATCCATGCAAGTACTGGAAGCAAGCATGGGTGAATTCCTATATAATTTGGGGTGTTGGGCTCAGGGCCTGTGGCTCAAGTGGCTAAGGCGCCACCCACATACACCTGAGCTGGTGGGTTCAAATCCAGCCCAGGCCTGCCAAGCAACAATGACAGCTGCAACCAAAAAATAGCCAGGTGTTGTGGCGGGCGCCTGTAGTCTCAGTTACTTGGGAGGCTGAGGCAGGAGACTCGCTTGAGCCCAGGAGGTGGAGGTTGCTGTGAGCTGTGATGCCATGGCACTCAAAAAAAAAAAAAAAAACTTGGGGGTATTGAAAAGAACTTTTTCACTATGACTCAAAATCCAAATACAATTAAAAAATAAAGTTGACTACATAAAAATACGGGATTTTTTTTTTAGAAGACAAAATACCATAAGTAAGGCCAAGAGTTAAAATGAAAAACTGGGAGAAAATATTTTAACTTCTATCATAGACAGATCACCAGTATACTTAACCCATGAGGAGCCGTCAAGAAGCAAAGGAAAAGAATGAAATACTTAATGGAAATCTGGACAAAACATGTAGATGGTTCACAAAAAAGTATAAATGGTTCCTGAGCAAATGAATCCATGCTCAATTTTCCTCATAATTACAGAAAGGCATATCCTTTCTCATCCATCCGATTGGCAACATTTTAAAAGCTTGATAAAATGCTGTTGCTGCAGCCTTGAGGAAACAGGCTTGCTCACACATTGCCAGTGGGGACAACTCTACAGGGTGGAATCTAGCAACTCCTAACAAAACTGCAAATATACCACGTGTTGAATCCCCCCCTCTGTGAAAACACCCTGAAGCTGCACCTCTAGTAACAACCTCCGCAGATATCCACAGGGTTACTAACTACGGCATTATTTGTATTAGCAAGACACTGGGAACATCTAATTGCACATTCACAAGAGGCTGGTTCAACATTAATATAACACATCCAGGAAATGTAGTGCTATACGCTGTAAAAACAATGAGAAATATTTTTACGAAATCAGATGAAATAATGTTCCAGATATATTGTTAAATAAAAGAAACCAAAGTGCAAAATAATGTGTCTATATACATGTAGTAAATTTATTGCTTCATACCCAATTACTCTCAAACTCAGCAACTTCAAGCAACCATAAATATTTATTATCTCAGTTGCTATGCATCAGGAATTTGGGAGAAGCAGACCTGGGGAGTTCAGATTTAGGGTCATTTGTGAAGTCTCAGCCAAGATGCTTGTTGATGTAGTCACATGGAGAAGGCTTTCCTGAGGCTGAAAGTTCTGCTTTCAGCTTGCCTGGCAAGTCGATACTGGCTGCTGGTGGGAGGCCTCAGTTACTCTCCACGTGGACCGCACAGCAGGGCTGCTTAGAAGTCCTCAAGTTTCCCCAAGATCAAGAAATCTGAAAAACAAAGCAGAAGCTGCAGTCACTTACGACCTAGCTTTGGGTTCATTCATATCTACGTCGACAGTCGGCCCTCTGTGTCCACAGGTTCTGTATCTATGGGTTTAAAAAGAATAAAAAAGAATGGTTGTGTCTGTACTGAACATGCACAGATTTTTTTTCTTTGTTCTTATTCCCCAAACAATATAGTATCGCGACTATTTGCATAACATCATCATTGTATTGTTATAAGTAATCCAGAGATGACAAATTATAGGAGGATGTATGCGGGATACACACAAATACTATATCATTTTATATAAAAGATTTCTGCATCTGTGGATTTTGGTATCTACAGGGAGCCCTGGATCCAACTCCTCAGAGATACTGAAGGATGACTTGGTATATCTTTTAAATAACTTGGATTTGTCACGGAAATTTAATGTTGGTTTGACATTTGAAAACCAGTGAGCTTAATGCATTGTAATAATAGAACCAAAGAAAAAAACCACACTGTCATCCATGCAGGATATATTCAGGTTCTTAACCATACCATACACACAAAAACAACTCAAGATGGATCATACACCTAAGAGCTAAAATTATAAAGCTTTTAGAAGGAAATAGAAAACATGCTTCATGACCTTGGACTGTGGAAAGGGTTCCTAGGTATGATGCCAAAAATATAATTCTGTTAGTGAAAAAACATTTGTCTTCATCAAAATTAAAACCTTTTCCTTTTCAAAAGATAACATGAAGAAAATGAAAAGACAGGCCATAGATTGGGAGAAAGTATTTGCAAACAATATATTGGATAAAGGACATGCATTCAGAATATAGAAATAACTCTTAATACTCAATGAGGACAACCTAATATTTTAAAATGATTTGCATATTACACCAACTCATATATGTAGCTAATAAACATATAATCAGATTATCATCATTATAAGCTATCAGAAAAATGCAAATTAAGATAGATGACAAATACACCAACAAGAATGGCCCTGGTGAAAAATGCAAATACTGGCTTGGTGCCTGTAGCTCAACCGGCTAAGGCACCAGCCATGTACACCTAAGGTGGCGGGTTCGAATCCAGCCCAGGCCTGCCAAACAACAATGATGGCTGCAACCAAAAAAAAAAATAGCCAGGCGTTGTGGCAGGCGCCTGTGGTCCCAGCTACTTGGGAGGTGGAGGCAGGAGACTCACTTGTTGGAGGTTGCTGTAAGCTGTGATGCCACAGCACTCTACCCAGGGGGACAGCTTGAGGCTCTGTCTCAAAAAAAAAAAAGCAAATGGCATGAGAAACTTGAACCTTTACACACTACTGATTAGAATGCAAAATACTACTGGAAAAGTTTGACATTTCTGAAAAAGTTAAATATATAACACCAAATATTTAAAGATTTTATAAACTTCTAAAACAGGGGAGAGAAACGGAATATATCCCAATTCATTTTATGAATTCAACATTACCTTAATACCAAAACTGGACAAAGGCATCACAAGAAAATAAAACTATTCACCCATACTTCTTATAGGAATAAAAATCTTCAATAAAATACTAGCGAACCGAATTTAGTACATATAAAAAGGATTATACACTGTGACCAGTGGGATTATCCCAGGGGTTGGTTTAAATCTGAAAATCAAAAACTAATGTAATACAGGCCATTCATAGAATAAAACCCCCAAACCACAGGATCACCTCAGTAAATGCCGAAAAAGCATTCAACAAAATCCAATGCTCTTTGATGATTAGAGCACTCAAAAAACTAGGAATAAAAAGTGAACTTTCTGAACCTGATAAAAGGTGTCCACAAAAAAAAATCTCATTGAACACTATACTTAATAAGGAAAGACCATGCTTTTCACCTAAAATCAGGAGCAAGAAAAGGCTGTTTGCTTTCTCTACTTCTATTTAATAAGGTATAGGGAAAAAGGAGTGAAAGGCATTCAGGTTGGAAAGGAAGGAGGAAAGTTTTCTCTGTTTGCTGATGACCTGGTTTTGTGTATAGAAAATTCCGAGGAAACCATTACAAAACTCACACAATAAATGAGTTCAGCAAAGTTGCAGAAAATGAGATCATTATTCAAAAACCCACTAGACTTCTATACACTAGCAACGGAACATCCAAAAGTGAAATGAAGGAAAGGATTCCGTGTACAATTGCCTTAAAAAGAATGCAACTTCAGAATGATAAGCAGGATCAAGGGGAAGGTCGACTTTTAGTTCTTTGAAGGCTCTCCATACTTCTTTCCAGAGAGGCTGTATGAGTGTGCAATTTCACCAACAGGGAAAAGTATTCTCTTTTCTCTACACCCTCGCCAGCATCTACTACAGCTTTGAGATTTTGTGATGTGGGCTATTCTCGCTGCGGTTAGGTGATATACCAGGGTGGTTTTTTTTTTTTTTTTTTTTTTTTTTGAGACAGAGCCTCAAGCTGTCCCCCTGGGTAGAGTGCCGTGGCATTACAGCTCACAGCAACCTCCAACTCCTGGGCTCAAGCGAGTCTCCTGTCTCAGCCTCCCAAGTAGCTGGGACCACAGGCGCCCACCACAACGCCCGGCTATTTTTTGGTTGCAGCCATCATTGTTGTTTGGCGGGTCCGGGCGGGGGATTCGAACCCGCCACCTTAGGTGTATGTGGCTGGCGCCTTAGCCAGTTGAGCCACAGGTGCCGAGCCACCAGGGTGGTTTTGATTTGCATTTCTCTGATGATGAGGGACAGTGAGCATTTTTTCGTGTTTTAGTTAGACATTCATCTGTCTTCTTCAGAGAGGGTTCTGTTCATATCTCTTGCCCACTTACACATGGGATCGTTTGTTCTCTTTTGTTGATTAATTTGAATTCTCTGTAGATTCTGGTTATCAAACCTTTATCAGATTCGTGACCTGCAAATAATCTTTTCCCATTCTGAAAACTGTCTGTTTGCTTTAATTGTGTCTTTAGCTGTGCAGAAGCTTTTTATCTTAATTTCCATTCATTTATTTTTGTTGTTGTTGCAATTACCCACGGATTCTTCTTCATAAAATATTTCCCCAGGCCAATATCATTAAGATTTTTGCCCACACTGTCTTCCAGGATTGGATTCATTTCATGTCTTTGATTTAAATCTCTTGTCCATCCTGAGTTGGTTTTTATGTGGTGAGAGATGTGGGTCCAGTTTCCATTTTTTACATGTGATTATCCAGTTCTCCCAGCACCACTTATTAAATAGGGATTCTTTTCCCCAGTGTATGCTTTGGTTTGGTTTACCAAGGATCAGATGGTGATAGGAGGCTGGTTTCATCTCCAGGTTTTCTATTCTGCTCCATATGTCTATGTTTTTATTTTGTGCCAATACCATGCTGTTTTGATCATTGTGAACTTACAGTATAATCTGAAGTCAGTAAAGTGATGTCTCCAGGTTTGTTTTTATTGCCAACAATCGCCTTGGCTATACATGTTTTTTTTTCTGTTTTGATACAAAACGAAGAACTATTTTTTCCAGTCTAAAGTATGATGTTGGTATTTTAATGGGGATGGCATGAAGTCTGTAGATTGCTTTGGGGAGTATAGATAATTTTAATGATGTTGATTATTCCTAGCTGGGAGCATGGTATGTTCATCCATTTGTTAGTAACTTCTATTTCTTTTCTCAGTGTTTCATAATTCTCTCTGTAGAGACCCTTCACTTCCTTCGCTAGAACTATTCCCAGATATTTCATTTTCTTTGAAGCCACTGTGAAGGTTATTCTGTCCTTAATTTGCTTCTTAACTTGATAGCGATATATACAAAAGCTGCTGATTTGTGGACATTGGTTTTATACTCCACAACATTAATGTATTTCTTGATTACTTCTGAGAGTCTTTTGGTTGAGTCTCTGGGGTTTTCTAAGTATAATATCATTTCATCAGTAAAGAGCGAGAGTTTGACCTCCCCTGCCCTCATCCGAATGCCCTTAATGTCCTTCTCTTTTCTAATTGCATTGGCTAGCTCTTCTAGCATTAGGTCGAACAGTACTGCTGATAGTGAATGTCCTTGTCTTCTGGTGTCAGTTTTCAGTGCAAATGCTTTCAATACCATTACTAGGTATCTAACCAGAAGTAAAAAAAATCATTTTACCATAAGGACGTGTGCACCAGAATGTTAATCGTAGCTCAACTCAGAATCACCAAGATATGGAATCAACTCAAGTGCCCATCTACACATGAATGGATTAATAAACTCTGGTGTATGTATACTGTGGAATCCTATTCAGCTATAGGAAAGGTGGAGACTTTACACCTTTTGTGTTAACCTACATGGAGTTGGAGAACCTTCTACTTAGTAAAGTACCACAAGAATGGAAAGCAAGCATCCAATGTACTCAGTACTAACATGAAGCCAGTGGATGAGCGAATACATGCCCACACAAGAGAAAAAACTCAATTCAATTCAAGTTGGTGGAAGGGGGAAAAGGGAGGAGGATTGGGGAGGGGTAAGGGAGCAGGAATGAGGAGGATTGGCGTGTTCCCACCTAATGGGCACAATGTAAGGGTATATGGTACCTCTCCTGGGAGAGGGGTGAGGCTACAGCAGGGACTTTGCCCAACAAATGTAAACAATGTAACCTAACTGTAACCTCATATTAACCTGAAATTAAAAACAAAACCCAAAAACACCCCCAAACCAACATATTCAGTGAAAGAGGCCAGAGAGAAAAAGAGTACAGGGTGGCTGTTCAGAAAGCATCCAGCCATTGTTAATACTATTTATTTTCCCACATTCCATGGCTGGATTCCTTCAGGACAACCCTCCTATTTTTCTAGGAAAAACTTATCTGTGATGACAGAGGTAAAAAATGCTGGTTACGGCTGGGCGCCTATAGCTCAACCGGCTAAGGCGCCAGCCGCGTACACCTAAGGTGGCGGGTTCGAACCCCCAGCCCGGACCCGCCAAACAACAATGATGGCTGCAACCAAAAAATGGCGGGCATTGTGGCGGGCGCCTGTAGTCCCAGCTACTTGGGAGGCTGAGGCAGGAGACTCGCTTGAGCCCAGGAGTTGGAGGTTGCTGTGAGCTGTAATGCCACGGCACTCTACCCAGGGGGACAGCTTGAGGCTCTGTCTCAAAAAAAAAAAAAAAAAAAATGCTGGTTACCTGGCAGTAAGCAGAGAGTATTCACTGGAGGTCTGTTGAGGTATTAAAGATGTTACACATCTTTATCTGGGAGGTAGTTAAATAGGCGTGTGTATGTGTGTAAACATTTTTCTGAGCTAGGGATATATTTGTACATTTTTACTGTATGCATTTCATGATATAGTAATGTAGAACCAAGACTAGAATGTATAGAAACAAACTATTATTTCCCGATGTCTTGTCTTCATTTTGACAACATAAACACAGGATATATAGCCTAAAATTAATGAAAACATTACTTCTTTATTTTTAAATTAAATCATAGCTGTGTACATTAATGCAATCATGGGGTACAATGTGCTGGTTTTACATACAATTTGAATTCTTAAGTGAGTTAGAACGGGGTTGAAAGGATGGAGGAGAAGGAACTTCCCTGAATATGTCTTTTCATGTAGTTTTGATTTTCTTTGTGAAGTTGGGCTCGCTCTCTGTTGCCCAGGCTGGTTTTGCATTCAGAAATAAAATTATATCGCTAAGGTCAAAAGCAATTTTTAGAGGATAGTAGCAGAAACAGAGATGTTGGCAAGTAATGTCACTGGCTGTTTTACAATTTCCAGTCTCTCCTGGAGATAGATCGGGGCCATGTGGCTAGTACTGGCCCCAAACCTGTAAGTAGGAGCCTCTGGGCTGAAGCACGGAGGACTGATGACCCCTCCCTGGGTTCTCTTTGCCTGCTTGGGCAATCACTGAGGTCATGTCCTGAGAATGGTTGAGCCATGGGATGGATGCTTCCTGCATCTCTGAGTCTCCCTACAAAGCACAACTACTCTGAAGAGTTGACTCTGAGAGTGAGAAAGAAACCTTTTTGATTTGGAGGTTGGTTCATTACCTTGGCCCTCTGCAGAGCCTGGCCCTCACCTATTCTGACCAACATGGGGAAGATACAAAATTAAGGTGAGTCGCTGAGGGTGAGGAGGCGTAAAGGCTATATTAGGGGAATTGAAAGAGTAATAAAGGTTTTCTCTATCCTGAGAAGAAAGAGAATGGGAAAACAGAGACGGAAGAAAACTAGAGACCCTATTATTTTCCTTTATTTTAAGACAAAGAAACCGGGACCAGAGAGACAAATGTTTAGGTCAAAGGCAAATAACAAGTTAGTGGTAGAGACATGATTATAACCCTGGCTTCTGAGACTTGGAAAATAGTCTCAGGGTTGAGCTGTAACTACTTTTGAGAGCAGATGTTCAGGGTCCTTTGGGAGGTTCTTGATGGAAACAGTGGCGATTAATTTTTGCTCCCAACTCTGAAGTCACAACACAATCCCTGTCCCATTTTCACATGATTGTCCTCCCAACAAGGCAGCTCCCCATGGGAGAACTGAAATGGAATCATCAGGAAACAGCCTTTCAACAAATGGTGTTTCCCCTTTTGACTCCGTTACCTCTTACTGTTTAGATTATGTTTTAATGATGTGAGTCACTTGTGTAGACAAAATAGACGAAAAATGAAAAGCTGTTCTTATTGAGAATTGTGCGGCCCCCTTTGATATTTTCTTGTGGGCAACAAGCTCTTTCCCCCTCATATATGAAGATAAGAATAGGAGATACCTGTGGTGTGGGTTTGAATAAATGTCTAGAGGGCCCCGGGTCATTTTGCCACAGATTTGCTCCTTTGATTTGTGAAGTTTCTTTTGCGTCAGCATTGCTCAGGACTGGGTGACCAGCCACCAGCCCTGCACTCCACCTCCCCACCCTGAGGCTCTCTCTGTGGTTTCCGTAACTCCCCTTTTGTGTCCTACTCGGGCCCTACCTCCCATCCTCTCATTTGTCCATTTCTGAGCTAGTATGACCGTCACTAAGGACCAACCCTCCTGACCTCCTTTCCTATCTCTTCTCTGACCCTGGGAGATCATTGTCACATCACCAGCGCTCGGCCAATCAGGTGCCTACCTCCC